>NC_133328.1:641613232-641758556 GCF_042186555.1 Aquarana catesbeiana
ACCCCCACCCCCCCATCAACACTGACTGTGTCAGGCTTCATTCACACAAATGCATTTTTTGATGCATTTTGCATAAATGGAGGGATTTTTTTTTTTAACATGGGTTCCTATGGAACATGTTAACATAAATGCATTTTTGTGCCTCTGAGTTTTTGAAAAGGGTCGGGGACTTTTTTTACCCGCAAAAAGCAGCATTTTGCATGTAGTAGACTTCAATGGACCCGCATCCAAAATGCAAGTACCGCCTTTTACTGCGATTTTGCCGCGATTTGTGTGATTTTTTTTTTTTTTGCTATACATTCACTGTATAGAACAATCTGGAGAGGGAGACAGAGCTCGCTCTAATAAATGATGGGATTTTGAGGGGAGATGGTGTATCTGTTTAAAGTGAGCTAGTGCCACAGTAGTTATAATAAAAATATAAATTTTATTGAAAACATATAAAATATACAATACAAGAATTCCAATCAGACGCCATCATATTCACTGTATAGAATTGGTTGCTAAGGAGGGGGCGGGGAAGCCGTCCGCCGCGTTCTTAACAACCGATGAGTCATCAGCTGTCAGCGGGCTTCCCCACTGCTGAATGTAAAAAGAAGAATTGCCGGCACAAAAAAAACGTGAAAATTTTTTTTTTTTTAAATGGCGTGGGGTCCCCCCCAGGTTCATACCAGGCCCCTCGTGTCTAGAATGGATTCAGAGGGGAGCCCCCCATGCCAAAATGTAAAGAAAGATTAAAAATGGTGTGGGCGCCCCCCCAAAAATCCATACCAGACCCTTATCCGATCATGCAGCCCAGCAGGTTAGGTTAGGGAGGGGATAAGTGAGCGCCCCCCCACCTCCTGAACCGTACCAGGCCATATGCCCTCAACATGGGGGTGGGTTGGTGCTTTGAGGTAGGGGGGCTCTGCGCCCCCTAGCCCAAAGCACCTTGCCCCCATGTTGATGGGGACAAAGTTCTCTTCCTGACAACCCTTGCCCAGTGGTTGTCGGGGTCTGCGGGTAGGGGGCTTATTAGAATCTGGAAGCCCCCCTTAACAAGGGGGCCCCCTAGATCCTGGCCTCCCCCCTATGTGAATGAGTATGGGGTACATTGTACCCCTACTTTTTCAGCAAAAAAAAGTAGACAGACGGTCTTTTATTTAAAAATATCTTCTTCTTCCTCCGGTCTTCCTACATCTTCTCCCGTATCTTCCTCCCCCGGACTTCTCCTTCTCCCGCTTCTTCTTCTGCTCTTCTTCTTTCTCCGGTCTTCTTTGTCCTCTGGGAGAAGCCCGGAGGAGGAAGATGCGGGAGAAGTTGCAGGAAGACCGGAGGAAGAAAAGACTTGTCAAAAACTGTCTGCTGTATTTTTTGACACTACACTACTTTTTTTTTTGGTGAATGGGTAGGGGTACAATATACCCCATACTCATTCACATAGGGGGGGTGGGATCTGGGGGCCCCCCTTGTTAAAAGGGGCCGCCAGATTCTGATAAGCAACATGAGGGCAAGGGGCAAGGTGCTTTGGAGTGGGGGGGCACAGAGCCCCCCCCTGCCCCAAAGCACCCACCCCCCCCATGTTGAGGGCAGGCAGTTTGGTATGGTTCAGGAGGGAGGGAGGAGCTTGCTCATCGCCTCCCTTTCCTGACCTGCCTGGTTGCATGCTTGGGTAAGGGTCTGGTATGGATTTTGGGGGGACCATATGCTATTTTTTTTTAATTTTGGCATGGGGAGTTTTGGCGTGGGGAGGGTCCCCCCCCCCTGAATCCGTACTAGACCCAAGGGCCTGGTATGGACTTGGGGGGGGGGGCTTCACGCTGTTTTCTTTCACGATTTTTTTTTTAGACAGCCACTCTTTTTTTTACATTCAGCCATCAGAGGGGAAGCCCGCTGACAGCTGATGACTCATCAGTTGTTAAGGACGCGCTGGATGGCTTTTCCAGCTCCCTCCTTAGCAACAAGCTATATACAGTGTAAAAAAAAAAACAAAAGACGCAAAGTGCGGAACAATTGCGGAAAAATAGTGGTAAAAACGTGTCTCAAAAAAAGCGGCACAGCAAAAAGCACAGTAGAAATGCTCAAAAACAACATGCATAGATGTGAATTAAGCCTCAATGAGGGAATTGAGCATTTTTTTTTCCTCCCACCAAAGAAAATCAAATGATCAACAGCTTGCCTTATTTGGTCAATTGAGGCATTAAAGGGATTGTAAAGCTTTGTTTTTTGTTTTTTTTAAATAACAAACATGTTATGTTTGTGAACAGCAATTTTCAAGTCTTGCCACAGATTCTCAATGGGATTTAGGTCTGGACTGTGACTGGGCCATTCTAACACATGAATATGTTTTGATCTAAACCATTCCATTGTAGCTCTGGCTGGATGTTTTGGGTCGTTGTCCTGCTGGAATGTGAACCTCCGCCCCGTCTCAAGTCTTTTGCAGACTCTAACAGGTTTTCTTCTAAGATTGCCCTGTATTTGGCTCCATCCATCTTCCCATCAACTCTGACCAGCTTCCCTGTCCCTGCTGAAGAAAAGCATCCCCACCACATGCTGCCACCACCATGTTTCACGGTGGGGATGGTGTGTTCAGGGTGATGTGCAGTGTTAGTTTTCCCCCCACACATAGCGTTTTGCTTTTAGGCTAAAAAGTTCAATTCTGGTCTCATCTGACCAGAGCATCTTATTCCACGTTTGCCGTGTCCCCCACATGGCTTCTGGCAAACTGCAAATGGGACTTCTTATGGCTTTCTTTCACCAATGTCTTTCTTCTTGCCACTCTTCCATAAAGGGCAGATTTGTGGAGAACACGACTAATAGTTGTCCTGTGGACAGATTCTCCCACCTGAGCTGTGGATCTCTGCAGCTCCTCCAGAGTTACCATGGACCTCTTGGCTCTTCTCTGATGAATGCTCTCCTTGCCCGGCCGGTCAGTTTAGGTGGACGGCCATGTCTTGGTAGGTTTGCAGTTGTGCCATACTCTTTCCATTTTCCGATGATGGATTGAGCAGAGCTCCGTGAGATGTTCAAAGCTTGGGAGATTTTTTTATAACCTAACCCTGCTTTATACTTCTCCACAACTTTATCCCTGACCTGTCTGGTGTGTTCCTTGGCCTTCATGGTGCTGTTTGTTCACTAAGGTTCTCTAACAAACCTCTGAGGGCTTCACAGAACAGCTGTATTTATACTGAGATTAAATTACACACAGGTGGACTCCAGGGCCAGATTAAGAGCAACATGGGCCTGGTGCTAAGGATTTTGGTGGGCCTTTTTATGAAAATAAATAAAATGAAAACGCAAACAATTTTTTGTTGAATTAAATTAAAGAGAGAGAGGGGTGTGAGAGAGTGGTAGAGAGAGAGGGGGGGGGGGGGGGGGGGGTGATAGCGAGATAGGGGGCTGAAAGAGAGGGGATGAGAGGGAGGGGAAAAGAGAGAGAAAGGCATTGAATGAGAGAGATGGGGATGAGAGAAAGGGGGTGAGAAAAAGGGGAATAGAGAGAGGGTGAAAGAGAGAGAGGGTGGTAGGAAAGAGGGGGTTGAAGGGGGCAAGAGAGAGAGAATGGGGGATGAAGGGGGTGAGAGAGAGAACAGGGTGAAGGAGAGGGGATGGAGAGAGAGGGGGGTGAAAGAGGGAGAGGGGGGGGGTGAGAGTGAGGGGGTGAGTCTCTGGGGGGCACAGCATAGTACATTACACGGGGGGGGGATAGCACAGTACATTACATGGTTGGCACTACACATTACATGGTGGATACATGGATACAGCACATTTAATGGTGGGCGAAGCACATTACATGGCGGGCACAGCACATTACACTGTTGGCACTGCCCAATACAGCACATTGCATGGTGGACACAGCACATGCACACGGTGGGCACAGGACCTTATATGGTGGGCACAGCACATGACATGGCGGGCATAGCTGAGCACATTACATGGTGGGCACTGCACATTACAAGTGGGCACTGCACAGCACATTATATGGTGGGCACAGCATATTATATGGTGGGTACTGCACATGGCATGGTGGGCACTGCACAGCACATGGCAAGGTGGGCACTGCATGACACCACATGATATGGTGGGCACTGCATGACACAGCACAGCACATTAATTGGTGTACACCGCACATGACATGGTGAGCCCTGCATAGTGCACTCCATTGTGGGTACTGCACGGCACATGCCATGGTGGACAATGTACAGCACCTTACATGCTGGGTACAGCACATTACATGGTAAGCACTGCATGGCGCAGCATATGACATGGTGGGCACAACACAGCACGACAGGTTGGGCACTGCACAGTAATTTACATGGTGGGCACTGCACATGACACGGTTGGCACTGCATGGCACAGCACATTACATGGTGGGTAGAGCGCATTACATGGTGGGCACTGCATGGCACAGCACATTTCATGGTGGGC
Source organism: Aquarana catesbeiana (assembly GCF_042186555.1). NCBI lineage: Eukaryota > Metazoa > Chordata > Amphibia > Anura > Ranidae > Aquarana > Aquarana catesbeiana. The sequence goes on from NC_133328.1 coordinate 641,617,640, forward strand.
AATGCAACTGCACATTACATGTTAGGAACTGCACATGACATGGTGGGCACTGCTGAACAGCCCAGCACATTGCACAGTGGGCACAACACACGGCAGGGTGGGCACAGCACATGACATGGTGGGAACTACACATGACATGGTGGGCACTGCATGGCACATCACATTACATGGTGGGCACTGTACATTACTTGGTGGGATCACTGCATGGCACAGCACATTACATGGTGGGCACTGCAATGTACAGCACATGACATGGTGGGCACTGCACATTACATAGTGAGCACTGCAATGCACAGCAAATTACATACTGGGCACAGCACATTACATGGGGGGCACTGCAATGCACAGCACATGACATAGTTGGCACAGCACATTACAAGGGGGGCACTGCAATGCACAGCACATGACATAGTGGGCACAGCACATTACATGGGGGCACTGCAATGCACAGCACATGACATAGTGGGCACAGCACATTACATGGGGGGCACTGTAATGCACATGACATGGTGGGCACAGGCACAGCACATACATGGGGGGCACTGCAATGCACATGGCATGACATGACATGGTGGGCTCAGCACATTACATGGGGGGCACTGCAATGCACATGACATGACATGGTGGGCACAGCACATTACATGGGGGCACTGCAATACACATGACAGTGGGCACAGCACATTACATGGGGGCACTGCAATGCACATGACATGGTGGGCACAGCACATTACATGGGGGGCACTGCAATGCACATGACATGACATAGTGGGCACAGCACATTACATGGGGGCACTGCAATGCACATGACATGACATGGTGGGAACAGCACATTACATGGGGGCACTGCAATGCACATGACATGACATGGTGGGAACAGCACATTACATGGGGGCACTGCAATGCACATGACATGGTGGGCACAGCACATTACATGGGGGGCACTGCAATGCACATGACATGACATAGTGGGCACAGCACATTACATGGGGGCACTGCAATGCACATGACATGACATGGTGGGAACAGCACAATACATGGGGGCACTGCAATGCACATGACATGACATAGTTGGCACAGCACATTACATGGGGGCACTGCAATGCACATGACATAGTTGGCACAGCACATTACATGGGAGGCACTGCAACGCACAGCACATGACATAGTTGGCACAGCACATTACATGGGGGGGGCACTGCAAAGCACAGCACATGACATAGTGTGCACAGCACATTACATGGGGCCACTGCAATGCACATGACATGACATAGTGGGCACAGTACATTACATGGGGGGCACTGCAATGCACATGACATGGTGGGCACAGCACATTACATGGGGGGCACTGCAATGCACATGACATGACATGGTGGGCACAGCACATTACATGGGGGCACTGCAATGCACATGACAGTGGGCACAGCACATTACATGGGGGCACTGCAATGCACATGACATGACATGGTGGGCACCGCACATTACATGGGGGCACTGCAATGCACATGACATGGTGGGCACAGCACATTACATGGGGGGCACTGCAATGCACATGACATGACATGGTGGGCACAGCACATTACATGGGGGCACTGCAATGCACATGACATGACATGGTGGGCACAGCACATTACATGAGGGGCACTGCAATGCACATGACATAGTGGGCACAGCACATTACATGGGGGCACTGCAATGTACATGACATGGTGGGAACAGCACATTACATGGGGGGCACTGCAATGCACATGACATGGTGGGAACAGCACATTACATGGGGGCACTGCAATGCACATGACATGGTGGGCACAGCACATTACATGGGGGCACTGCAATGCACATGACATGGTGGGCACAGCACATTACATGGGGGCACTGCAATGCACATGACATGACATGGTGGGCACAGCACATTACATGGGGGCACTGCAATGCACATGACATGACATGGTGGGCACAGCACATTACATGGGGGCACTGCAATGCACATGACATGGTGGGCACAGCACATTACATGGGGGGCACTGAAATGCACATGACATGACATGGTGGGCACAGCACATTACATGGGGGGGAAGCAGCAGTCTTTCCCCTAGCACAATAAAACCCCTCCCTAACAAATGTACTAACCTTATCTCAACAACAGCATGTAAGATTTCCTTCCTCCCGGGCTCCTGCTTGTTAGAACATCAGCGCCCCTCCCCCAGACAGCTCCCAGGCACTGAGGAGGATCTGTGTGAGTGGAACAGATCCTGACAGGAGTCAGGCATCGACAGAGACAGGACTCGGCTGCACTAACACTTGGCTCCTCTTCCTTCAGGCACACAGATATTGATAAGCCACTGGCATGGGCCTATATTGAGGGAGGGGCCTGGAGCTGCAGCTCCACCAGCCCCTATGTTAATCCGGCCCTGGTGGACTCTATTTACTAATTAGGTAACTTCTGAAGGAAATTGGTTCCACTAGATTTTAGTTAGGGGTATCAGAGTAAAGGGGGCTGAATACAAATGCCCCACCACCACACACACTTTTCACATATTTATTTGTAAAACATTTTGAAAACCATTCATCATTTTCCTTCCACTTTACAATTATGTGGCACTTTGTGTTGGTCTATCACATAAAATCCCAATAAAATACATTTATATTTCTTGCTTGTAACATGAAAAAAATGAATACTTTTTCAAGGCATTGTACATATTGTATCTTTTTTTTTTTTTTTTTTTTAGATACTTTGTATCAAGTGTATCAAGGATGAATTGTAGCGATGATTATTTGTATTTTATTCTTGGTGGATTTGTGGGGTGGATTGGGAGCGCTTGGTTTGTCTTGATATTTATATCACTGGCAGCACTAAGTAGGAAGACGAGCATGCCTATGTAATGACAGACCGCAATTCCCTCCATCTGCACATATAACGACAATACACAGAAACAAGGCGGAGGAGCGCTCCAATCACTAAAAATGTTACTGTCATTCTGCTCCTGTCTTCCGTACCTTCACATAAATGCATTCTAATTCATTGACAGATCTACACCCTCACCTAAACCTTCTACGTTCATCGTTTATTTCTTTTTTTTTTCTCGCCATCCTCTCCTTACACCCCTCGCTATGAAGCCTTTTACCGTAATTGTGATTAGCCGTGCAACGGGTTACCCCCCCCCCCACGCTGTCCTAATTGGCGTGATTATTGCATATTTATGGCCGGCGTGATAAATATGTACGCACGTGTCTTCACTAATCAATACCGCCAGTGAAATGTAAGTGTCACAATTATGGGTGAGCGCTGATTGCCGCTCAGCGATTATTCATTTGCTGTTTGTCATTATGCAGCATATGTTCACCATGGATGTTCTATCCGAGTGATGGATGGAATGTTCTAGGAGCACCGCACAAACTTTCCTGCAGAGTAATATTGAGGATTGCGGTTATACAGTATCTCACAAAAGTAAGTACACCCCTCATATTCTCTTCTATCTTTTCATGTGATAACACTGAAGAAATGACTCTTTGCTACAATGTAGTGAGTGTACAGCTTGTATAACAGTTGCTACAATGTAAAGTAGTGCTGCATGAGTGCTGCCACCACTGGGGAGATACAGTTCATTGAGGGAACCATGAATGCCAACATGTACTGTGACATACTGAAGCAGAGCATGATCCCCTCCCTTCAGAGACTGGACCGCAGGGCAGTATTCCAACATAACGACCCCAAACACACCTCCAAGATGACCACTGCCTTGCTAAACAAGCTGAGGGTAAAGGTGATGGACTGGTCAAGCATGTCTCCAGACCTAAACCCTATTGATCATCTGTGGGACATCCTCAAACAGAAGGTGGAGGAGCGCAAGGTCTCTAACATCCACCAGCTCTGTGATGTCATCATGGAGGAGGGGAAGAGGACTCCAGTGACAACCTGTGAAGCTCTGGTGACCTCCATGCCCAAGAGGGTTAAGGCAGTGCTGGAAAATAATCATGGCCACACAAAATATTGACACTTTGGACCCAATTCGGACGTTTTCACTTAGGGGTGTACTCACTTTTGTTGCCAGCGGTTTAGACATTAATAGCCGTGTGTTGAGTTATTTTGAGGGGACAGCAAATTTACACTGTTATACAAGCTGTACACTCACTACTTTACATTGTAGACAAAGTGTCATTTCTTCAGTGTTGTCACATGAAAAGATAGAAGAAAATATTTACAAAAATGTGAGGGGTGTACTTACTTTTGTGAGATACTGTATCTCATTTATAGAAAAAATCATCATTTATGGACCCAACCGGTCTTCAGATATACTCTGATATTTAGATACTGCAAAACTATTAGGAGATTTATCAGTGGCGGCTGGTGGGCAAAGTGGGGCGCAAGTGGACCTGGCCCCCTCACTTGCACCTCAAACCCCCCCCTACGGCTCCCGATCAATTGAAACGGGGTGATCCACTGACACTACACAACCCCCGCAATTGCGATCCTCTCACACTAGCGTCACCTCCCACACAATCGATGTTCATACCTTACTGCGGTAGAGGTGTGGGGAGGAGGAGGAGGAGGCGGTGGTGATGCTCCACTGCATCCGGGGTAGCAAGAAGAGACTGCTTCTCCAGAGGCATTGCTTCTCCTCCTGGCCGAAGACTTCAGGCCAATCGGGTCTCAGGAGCCACTTCCTGATTGGCCGGGAGGAGAAGCAGGAAGACATTAGTGAATGTCTCACAAGTGGGTGGACTCGGGGCACAGAGTCCATCCTTTTTGAAGCCAATTAGAGTCTCTGACTCTAATCACGTGATTAAAAAAAAAAAACCTCTCATATATTATACAGAGTGACATCACCACTCTACAGATAAAAGATATTATACAGGAGTGACATCACTGCTCTCCAGATATAGATTATTATACAGGAGTGACATCACCGCTCTCCAGATACATTATACAGAGTGACATCACAGCTCTCTAGATACAAGATATATTATACAGGGTGACATCACCACTCTCCAGATATATTATACAGAGTGACATCACCACTCTCCAGATATATTATACAGAGTGACATCACCACTCTCCAGATATATTATACAGAGTGACATCACCACTCTCCAGATATATTATACAGAGTGACATCACCACTCTCCAGATATATTATACAGAGTGACATCACCACTCTCCAGATATATTATACAGAGTGACATGATCGCTCTCCAGATTTAAGATATCATACAGGAGTGACATCACCGCTCTCCAGATATAAGATATTATACAGGAGTGACATCACCGCTCTCCAGATATAAGATATTATACAGGAGTGACATCACCGCTCTCCAGATATAAGATATTATACAGGAGTGACATCACCGCTCTCCAGATATAAGATATTATACAGGAGTGGAAAAAAGGGGAAATAAAGGGAGCGCTAAATAAATGTGAAAAATTAGTGTGTAAAGGATAAATATTTTGAATAAAAATATAAGTAAACCCAGTGTTGACCAAAAATGATAAATTCTAGTCTATAATAACCAGCCTACCTATGTGAATCAAACATAAATGAATAAAAATATTGGGACTAAAACCAATAAAAGATGATGGTGTACAATAAGAATTGTACAACAATAGCACAGATAAGTGATACAAATAATGATAACTCAAAATGAAAAATAAATCAAATATACAATGAATAATAAAGAGTCCATCAAAGGTGAAAAAATAATAATTGAAGTGAAATCCTGGTATGAATCTTGATATCAAGGCGTGAACAGCAAAATCCCTTCACCATCACTGAAAAAACACCAATGTGCTCATGGAAATGGATGTCAGCTTACCAGATGGAGTTGACCAATTTAATGAAAAAAAGGTCAAATAGGCTTTAGCAAGATAATGCTTGCTGCAATGGAGAAAAGATGGACCGGACTCTTGTCCTCACATCACAGGGTCTCACGTATGGGATATAAAACAGATGGAGAGGAACCGAACATAGTGTAACACCATTTATTTAAAAATTGATAAAAACAAACATAGCCAAAGGGCTACTCACATACAAGGTGCCATCGCCCGACACTGAGGCTGGAAAGCGTATCTTTGGTGGGGAAACTGCTCTGCAAGAAAGTTCCCAGCTGACTTCCTGAAGACGTGTTTAACGAAACGTACGTCGAGGCGGTGCTTGGTCACGCAATTACATCACATCCGGCCTCCGTGGTTCGTCTGTCTGTTGTGGGTGGAACGCACGCCGCTGCCGCGATCAGCTGAGAACTTTCTTGCAGAGCAGTTTCCCCACAAAAAGATACGCTTTCCAGCCTCAGTGTCGGGCGATGGCACCTTGTATGTGAGTAGCCCTTTGGCTGTGTTTGTTTTTATCAATTTTTAAATAAATGGTGTTACACTATGTTCGGTTCCTCTCCATCTGTTTTATATCCCATACGTGAGACCCTGTGATGTGAGGACAAGAGTCCGGTCCATCTTTCTCCATTGCAGCAAGCATTATCTTGCTAAAGCCTATTTGACCTTTTTTTCATTAAATTGGTCAACTCCATCTGGTAAGCTGACATCCATTTCCATGAGCACATTGGTGTTTTTTCAGTGATGGTGAAGGGATTTTGCTGTTCACGCCTTGATATCAAGATTCATACCAGGATTTCACTTCAATTATTATTTTTTCACCTTTGATGGACTCTTTATTATTCATTGTATATTTCATTTATTTTTCATTTTGAGTTATCATTATTTGTATCACTTATCTGTGCTATTGTTGTACAATTCCTATTGTACACCATCATCTTTTATTGGTTTTAGTCCCAATATTTTTATTCATTTATGTTTGATTCACATAGGTAGGCTGGTTATTATAGACTAGAATTTATCATTTGTGGTCAACACTGGGTTTACTTATATTTTTATTCAAAATATTTATCCTTTACACACTAATTTTTCACATTTATTTAGCGCTCCCCTTATTTCCCCTTTTTTCCACTTATGCACTGATGATCTTATTCATCTTGTTAGGGTGTAGCTGCTTCGATCTATCCTAATTTATTAACACTATTTGGCGCGGAATTGCTCACTATTATTTTACCATTATACAGGAGTGACATCACCGCTCTACAGATATAAGATATATCATACAGGAGTGACATCACAGCTCTCCAGATACAAGATATATCATACAGGAGTGACATCACCGCTCTCCAAATACAAGATATATTATACAGGAGTGACATCACCGCTCTCCAGATATAAGATATATTATGCAGAGTGACATCACCACTTTCCATATACAGTTAATATACACTAGTGACATCACCGTTCTCCAGATATAAGATATTATACAGGAGTGACATCACTGCTCTCCAGATATACTATACAGAGTGACATCACCACTCTCCAAATACAAGATATATTATACAGAAGTGACATCACAGCTCTCCAGATATAAGATATATTATACAGCAGTGACATCACTGCTCTCCAGATATAAGATATATTATACAGCAGTGACATCACAGCTCTCCAGATATAAGATATATTATACAGCAGTGACATCACTGCTCTCCAGATATAAGATATATTATACAGCAGTGACATCACCGCTCTTCAGATATTAGATATATTATACAGGAGAAAATCTCATTATGGCCACTAGATGGAGATATTGACCACTGTAAATTGTTCACTGTAAAGTATTTATTTTCTATGATCATCGGCTCCATCTAGCAGCCACAATGCGTTATTTTCCAGATACAACCTGTCCTGTATGAATGAAAAACATTCGACCTGGAGAGAAAATAGCTAAACAACATTCATTTGGCCCCCATTCCCACATAAATCATGTATATTTAGCTTCACAGGGCAAACAGCTCTGCAAAGGTTGGTTTTATAAATGCAACCCTATGTGTTACCTGTTGTTTAACACCACCTGATCTAAATGGGCCTTTGAATAATCAACACCAATTAGCAAAATAACTAATAAAGAAAAAATAATTTTAAAAATGTAAATAAATAAATAAATTATTATTAATAATAATAATAATAATAATAATAATAATAATAACAACAATAATACATAATAATTAATAAAAAATAATCAATTAATTAATAATTTAAAAAGAAATACAAACAAATAAATAAAAATAAATAAATAAAAATGTATTCCAGTGGTAGAGTTTGGATGATTACTATCTTTTTTTGTTACTATTTATCTGATCACACACAGAGCTCCGTTATCTTCTTACTGACAGATGGAGCTTTGATATTACACCTTGTGTGTGATCGATGTCTCCCCGGATTAGTCTCCGCTTTGTGGTGCTGTAAACCGATCGATGGTGTAAATTTCTGGTTGGATCAGAGGAAGGAGCTGAGCATTACAGGCAACGGATCCAGGAATTGGAAGTCAGGTTTCTAACAGACTTCTGTGATATTGATCTGATATTGTAAAAAGCTGCGCTAAAATTATTAAAAGTTCATATAAATGACATCAAGGGGATTTCTCCAAGTCCTTATTTCAAAGTGAAAACACCACCACCGTGCACTTCTAAGCAGTAGTGACAATCCACCCTAGTAGTAGAGCCTGCTTACCAGATGGCAAGCATAAAAGGGCAAGTGGCTTTAGCCTAGCCAAGGCCTTTTAGCTTGCTGACGCTCCCGGTGTTCCTATGGGGGGTATGGGGAGGTTTACCTGTCTCTAGGAGCAGAGAGGCCCCATCAGAAGATCTGGAACACAGACATCCCACCAGTTTTTCGTGTTGAATGGCGACATGAGGATAACCTAAGGGAGCCTGGAGATTTACCCCCCATAGGAACACCGGGAGCGTCAGCAAGCTAAAAGGCCTTGGCTAGGCTAAAGCCACTTGCCCTTTTATGCTTGCCATCTGGTAAGCAGGCTCTACTACTAGGGTGGATTGTCACTACTGCTTAGAAGTGCACGGTGGTGGTGTTTTCACTTTGAAATAAGGACTTGGAGAAATCCCCTTGATGTCATTTATATGAACTTTTAATAATTTTAGCGCAGCTTTTTACAGGACTCTAGATTTTGGTGTGATCGCACTATATGCTGCTGCTTATATGTTTTTGTGTTAGCGCGGTTCTTCCTATTTTACATTGATCTGATATTGATCGGAAATACCAACTAAATGCTACATTAGTTAGTTTGTCAATAACCTATAAAAAGGGAGCGGAGACGGCGCAGAGCGATCACCATCACACATTGTACTCTCAGTCAATACTCTGAGTTATTCGTCACTAGAATTCCCCCCAATGGTAACAAATGAACAAGTAGATGAATGATAAAAGAAATTAGAAGACTTTAACAATCCATGACTAGATCTTTAAAGTTGAAAAATAATTTATTTATATTATATCACCCCCACCCCACTCCATGCTAAATAAAACATTTCCATTTTCATTACAAACCTAATTTTAGATTCAGTGGTGTCATTACTGGATCCCTTTGATTCTCTATGCAATGGAGGCAGATCATGGCTGGTGGGAGGGGCCAGCAGGGGGCTGTACATAGCTTACTGAAAACATCACAGCCCCTTGCCTCAGTACTCCTCTCAAGAGCCCTCAGTCCTGATGCAAGCAGTGGGCTGGCTATTGGAAGGAGTTATGCAAATAATAAAATGCTTTGATGGGTGGGTGTCATTCTGGAGGAGAGGGTGTTCCTATGCAGGATGAATTTGCATGCAGACCACCCTAGAGAAGCATACTGAGTGAACAGTGGACCAGACCAAGCAGTGGGATTGCAGACCCCATAGAGGAACATACTGGATGAAGAGCAGACCAGACCAAGCAGGGGGACTGCAGACCCCATAGAGGAGCATACTGGATGAAGAGCAGACCAGGCCAAGCAGTGGGACTGCAGACCCCATAGAGGAACATACTGGATGAAGAGAAGACCAGACCAAGCAGTGGCACTGCAGACCCCATAGGAGGTGCCTACTGAATGAAGAGCAGACCAGACCAGACAGTGGGACTGCAGACCCCATAGGAGGTGCCTACTGGATGAAGAGCAGACCAGACCAAGCATGGGGGCTGCAGACCCCATAGAGGAGCATACTGGATGAAGAGCAGACCAGACTAAGCAGGGGGACTGCAGACCCCATAGAGGAGCATACTGGATAAAGAGCAGACCAGACCAAGCAGGGGGACTGCAGACCCCATAGAGGAGCATACTGGATAAAGAGCAGACCAGACCAAGCAGGGGGACTGCAGACCCCATAGAGGAGCCTACTCAATGAAGAGCAGACCAGACTAAGCAGGGGGACTGCAGACCCCATAGAGGTGCATACTGGATGAAGAGCAGACCAGACCAAGCAGTGGGACTGCAGACCCCATAGAGGAATATACTGAATGAAAAGCAGACCAGACCAAGCAGTGGAACTGCAGACCCCATAGAGCAACACACTGGATGAAGAGAAGACCAGACCAAGCAGTGGGACTGCAGACCCCATAGAGGAGCATACTGAATGGAGAGCAGAGCAGACCCAGCAGTGAGACTGCAGACCCCATAGAGGAGCCTACTGGATGAAGAGCAGACCAGACCAAGCAGGGGGACTGCAGACCCCATAGAATAACATACTGAATGAAAAGCAGACCAGACCAAGCAGTGGAACTGCAGACCCCATAGAGGAATACACTGGGTGAAGAGAAGACCAGACCAAGCAGTGGAACTGCAGACCCCATAGAGGAATACACTGGGTGAAGAGAAGACCAGACCAAGCAGTGGCACTGCCGGCCCCATAGAGGTGCCTACTGGATGAAGAGCAGAGCAGACCAAGCAGTGGGACTTCAGACCCCATAGAGGAGCCTACTGGATAAAGAGCAGACCAGACCAAGCAGTGGGACTGCAGACCCCATAGAAGAGCATATCGGATGAAAAGCAGACCAGACCAAGCGATGGGACTGCAGACCCCATAGAGGAGCATACTGGATGAAGAGTCAACCAGACCAGACAGTGTGGGACTGCAGATTCCATAGAGAAACATACTGGATGAAGAGCAGACTAGACCAGACCAGACAGCAGGACTGCAGACCCTATAGAGGAGCATACTTGATCAACCGCAAATCAGACCAGGCAGCATGGCAGTGCCACCAACCAGAGGGAGCCAGGCAGTGTAGGAGCAAGGATGGTAACGCTTTGGGCAACATAAAAAAAACTTGAGAAGGGATCCAATATTGTTCCATTTTGTCCAAAACAAAAAAAAAACAAAAAAAAAACAAAAAAAAAACATTTCCCACTTTCAGAGACATGTCAACTAAAGTCTATTCATTAAATAATTGCTGGAAGGACCTCCGGAGGTGCACCCGTATTACATCAATCCCCAATGAAATTTGTTTATTCAACCTTATTATTGTGTCTTTTATAAATGGCCCCGGGCAGCCATAAACCGTTCCTTGTGTAACATTGTTCAGTTAATGGTTGTAAAATGTCCGTCAGGCCCCTGTCATGGCTAATCTCCCCAGGAGCTATCATTCTAAACCTGAACCCGGCTGGGCGGGGGATTGATTAATGAGGGTCTGTGGGCAAATTGGAAAGAATAATGAAGTGCTAATCTATCAAACTCCAGACTGAGGCAGATCTGTGCTGTGTTCATACAGACAACGAATGTTATGTAATAGAGCAGAAAAACACCATTCATAGAAGGTTCCATTGAAGCAGAACATTGGCCTTCTGGTTCAGTCTTGCACAGTTGTACCGGCTTCCTCTGATTTCACTGCACACTGTGAGTTTCTCACAATGTGCATTAGTAGCTGCAGACAGAGCCCACCTCATTTACTGGTAGGAGGACGTCCAGCATCTAGCCCACATGTGCAAGGGCTGTGGAGGAAGATGTGAGAGTGGTGCAACTGGTGGTAAACTCTGTACATAGCGCAAACCTGCACTCTGTACATAAGGCACCCCTAAACTCTACTCTCTGTACACAGCACACCGGTGAACTCTGCATTCTGTACGTAGCGCACCCCTAAACTCTGTGCATAGTGTACCCCTAAACCCTGCACTCTGTACGTAGCGTACCCCTAAACCTTGCACTCTGTACATAGCACACCCCTGAACTCTGCACTCTGTACATAGCAGACCCCTGAACTCTGCACTCTGTACAAAGCACACCCCTGAACTCTGCACTCTGTACATAGCACACCCCTGAACTCTGCACTCTGTACATGGCACACCCCTGAACTCTGCACTCTGTACATAGCACACCCCTAAACCCTGCACTCTGTACATAGAGTACCCCTGATCTCTGCACTCTGTACGTAGTGTACCCCTAAACCCTGCACATAGCACACCCCTGAACTCAGCACACCCCTGAACTTTTCACTCTGTACATAGCAAATGGCTAAACCCTGAACTTTGTACATAGCACAACCTGGAACTCTGCACTCTGTACATAGCGCACTCCTGATCTCTGCACAGTACACCCCCAAACTCTGCACTCTGTGCATAGCACACGCCTGAACTTTGCACTCTGTTCATAGTACATGGCTAAACCCTGACCTCTGTACATAGAGCACACCTGAACTTTGCACTCTATACACAGTGCACCACTGAGCACTGCACTCTGCACATAGCACACTCCTGAACTCTGCATACATAGTCTTACTGACATACCCAGCCCTTTGAGGGCAACCATAATGCTGATGTGGTCTGCAGTGAAATTGATTTTGAAACCCCTGATCTAGCCCTTTCATCCCCACCCTGACTGTCCTTGGACTGCCCTTTTCATTCATTGGATTTGAGATCTTACATTCATGGAGGCTTATCATAACATGTGTGCATTACCTACAGTGTTTGGCATGCAGCTGCAGCCTTAGGGCAAGATTTAGGGCTCATTCACACTAATTTTGCTCTCTGAAGAGTGCTTTGAAATCAGATTGCTCCTCACAGAACATTTAGCAGGTGGTGAGGAGGCATTGTATCATCTCCTCACTGCCGACTAACCTCTTGAAGCCCGCGGTTGATGAGCACTTGCAGAGTAGCCCCACTTTCTTGAATGGGTAGCGTTTGGTGGTCGCTACGCCCTCTGAAGGCGTTGTTGCAGCCACTAAGCAAAGCTTTGCAGCTGTGGCATGTGTACACCCTGGCCACTGCCTCTATAGCTTAAAGGGAGTAGCGGTTGAGGTGAAGAAAATGAATGGCCTCTATGACCAAGCCCCACATGGGCGAAACATGCTAGTTCCCTCCATGGATGGAGAATGAGAGATGAAGCCATTTATATAAAATTTTGTTAACAGATGAGTTCATAGTGTGCTGCTTCTGGGTACGGACAGGCGCCATTTTTTAGTAGTCAAAGCACTAGTGTGAATGAGCCCTTAAAGACTCTTTACAGTATTAAAAAAGCTACAGTGAATGAAAAGATATATATTTAGAGATAATGTGCTGCCGGTGAAATCTATAATATCAATGTGTCGCTCTCCATAAATAACTCACACTTGTCTAAATGTTTTGAATACTGAAAGCGAAGATCTTTACTTTCCTAATTATGATGAATGGGAAACGATTTCCCCGAGGTTCCAGTAAACGGGACCTGAGAACAACCAGCCAAATATTTCCAGAAGTCTAAGGTAAAAACCTAAACGCAGTAATTATTACCTATACACAGGAACAGCCCAAACCACAGGCAGGCAGGAAGGTTTAGGAGAACTCCGGGGAACCACAAACGGGGGAAAAAAAAAAAAAGAAAGAAAAGAATTTCTACAAAAAGGAAAATTGAAAAGGCAACAAGGGAGGGGCCACATGGTACACGGAGTTCATAAAGAAAAGTTCTTAAAGCAAAAGGTAACATCTGGGAGTGGATGATGATGGTTGTGCACGGGTTGCCTTTAACAGTCATGTCTGTTAAGTGCCGTCAACTTGGGTCCGAGTCCCAGTGACTTGATGAATGAGAAATCTAAAGAGGAGTCGATTTGTGGTCAATGTGTCCAACCATCTAGTAGCCGGTCTCTCTCTTCGTCTGGTTCCTTCGATCTTCCTTCTCCAGGGATCTCTCTCTTCTGACAGTGTGACCAGTATAGGACAGTTGTAAGTTCATTATTAGGACAGTCATTCCTTCATCAGTCATACACGTGCAGAATACTTAAATAATGGGGACCTGTCCATGACTACTTCTCCTCAGTGGGCCATAGCATTTGGTGGTCTCTGGTTTCTTTAAGCAGCCTCTCCCAAACTTCTTATAACCCCAGAGAAACCCTTGAAATTATCAGGTCCCAGGGTTAGTACTAAGATTAGTACATGGGGAGGCAATGGACAAATGCCCCTTAGATTGGTAGAGGTCGGTGGGAAGAATGCCCCCCTCCCAACAGTGGTGGGGGGGATGCCACCCTTGCAGTCAAGCCCTGGTTCTACCAAGTGGTCCTAGACCTAGAACTTTGCAGGTACCATCAGATGGAAGGTCAATCAACCAGAGCTCCAGAAACCCATAGCCACCCATAGAGGAACCCTACGGTCCATGGAACCCTGGTTGGGAATGTGAAAATATTTTTATAACTGCTGGCTCTATCATGTGGTGTTGGATCTGGAACTATAGAGGCACCATTAGATGGAAGGTCAATCAACCACATCTTCAGGAACCCCTACCACCTCTAGAGGAACCCTAAGGTGTACGGAGCCCTAGTTGAGAAAGGCTGCCTTTAAGGGAAGAAAATATATTATTATAACTGCTGGCTCTACCAAGTGGTGATAGATCTGGAACTATGGAGGCACCATCAGATGGAAGGTAAATCAGCCATAGCTCCCGGAACCCCTAGCCACCTCTGGAGGAACATTAAGGTCCACGGAAACCTGGCTGAGAATGTCTGCTTTTAAGGGAAGGAAAATATTATTATAACTGCTGGCTCTACCAAGTGGCAGTAGACCTGGAATTATGGAGGCACTATCAGATGGAAGGTCAATCAGCCATAGCTCCAGGAACCCCTAGCCACCTCTATCAGAACCCTAAAGGTCCACGGAACCCTGGCTAAGAATGTCTGCCTTTAAGGTTAAGGAAAATATTGTTATAACTGCTGGCTCTATCAAGTGGTGGTAGACCTGGAATTATGGAGGCACTATCAGATGGAAGGTCAATCAGCCATAGCTCCAGGAACCTGTGGCCACCTCTAGAGGCACCCTAAGGTCCACAGAACCCTGGTTGAGAAAGGCTACCTTTCAGAGAAGCAAAATATTTCCATAACCATTTTTCTTATTAGATAAACAGCAAAAGTGTCACGCTATAACATTTCAGTATCATGTCTTCTATCTGGTAATTTTCTTGGAAAGCGTTCTGAATGTCAGCTTGTGAAAGTTTCACTTATGACGCGCACAATGCGGATATACTTTGCGATTGTCATTATATCAAATCTCCAGGTAATTGTCATATTTCCAGATAGGAAGCCAATCGGGTCTGTACGTCAAGATTTATTAAACTGCATCTCTTGGGTCAGATGCGGCGGTAATGCGGCTTGAAGCGTGAGCGGAGCGGGACGCGAATTATAATTGTGTAATAAGGTGGAGGCTCTGGAACATCTGCCACCCATGAATATTGTTGGCGTGATGGTTTAGATGAAGATAATAAAGATATCGGAGGACAGGAGGAGGAGGTTCCAGAGAGGAAATGGAGATGGTTTCATCAAAAGGTTATTCTGTTTAAATCTGGGAGGTGAAGAATAAATGCCACTTATTACTTCCAGCAATTCTCCCCGATTCCCCGGACTGTATCATGGAGATTATCCGGGAGATGATAGACTCCCCTCTGTGCTTAATCTCCTCTACCGATCCCAATCTGATATTCCAATTTACACAACTCCTCCCCTCATTATACACCGGAGTCACTCTCTACTCAACTCCGAATATAATAATTTATTGTAAAGTATCTGTCCCTCCATATCAATCTACTTATCACTCCATCCATCCATCCATCCATCCATCCATTTATCTATCCATTCATTCCTTCCTCCCTCTGCTATGTATCTATTCCCCATCCATCTAGCCTAGCCTACCATCCATCTCACTATTCGCCCATCCTGCCATTCCTCCCTCCCTCTGCTATTTATCTATCTATTCATCCATCCACTATCTATCTATCCCCCTCATCCCCATACACTTTCCCCATCCATCTCCCTATCTATCTACTACCTTATCCATCCATCCATCCACACGACCCCTTTTCATCTATTCATCCCCCATGTATCCATCCACCCATCTCCCTTTCTACCCATCCATCCATCTCCTCATCCACCCCCCCCCCCCAATCCCCTACCCTTTCATCCATTTATCCCCCCTATCTAGTATCCATCCATACACCCGCCTATCTATCCAACCATCCATCCATTAAATCTCCTTATCCATCCATTCCAACATCCATCCATTTATCTATCCATCAACCTGTCCATTTATCTATCCATTCCTCCCTCCCTCTGCTATGTATCCATCACCCATCCATGTATCCATTCATCTCACTATTCACCCATCCATATATCTATTCATCTCACTATTCACCCATCCCATTATCCATCCAACCTGCCATTCCTCCCTCCTTCTGCTATGTATCTATCCATCTATCTATCTATCTATCTATCTATCTATCTATCTATCTATCTATCTATCTATCTATCTATCTATCTATCTATCTTATACATCCACCCACCTCCATTCATCTACCCCCTATGCTTTCTATCCATCCATCCCCCCATGTATCCACCCACCCATCTCCCTTTCTTTCGATCCATTTCCTTATCCCTCCATCTCATTATCCACCCCCCCTCCCTCCCATATCCATTTATCCACCTATTGCCCTGTACACACGACCAGTTTTGCCATCGGAATAAACTCTAAAGGTTTTTTCTGACAGAGTCCCGCTCAAGCTGTCTTGCATACACACCGTCACACCAAATTCCGACCGTCCAGAATGCGGTGACGTACAAAACGTACGACGGGACTAGAAAACGTAAGTTCAATAGCCAGTAGCCAATAGCTTCCGTCTCGTACTTTGCTTCAGAGCGTGACTCGTTTTTGGTGCGTCGGAACAGCATACAGACGATCGGTTTTTCCGATAGGGATTTGTTCCTTCGGAAAAATATAGAACATGTTCTCTATCTAAGTCCGTCTGAATTTTCGACAGGAAAAGTCAGATGGGGCATACACACGGTCGGAATATACGATGAAAAGCTCCCATCGGACTCTTTCTGTTAGAAATTCCGCTCGTGTGTACGCAGCATACCTGTCTATCCAACCATCCATCTCCCTATCTATCCATCCATCCACTGAACCCCCTACCCTTTTACCTACCTCTCTCTCTCTCTCTCTATTCATCCATACACCCCTACCCTTTTTATCTATCCATATCTCCATCCATCCACCCCCTCATCCATCTCCCCCCATTTCCCAACCCTTTCATCCATTTGTCTACATACAGTGGGGAAAATAATGTAAGTTTGCCCACTTACGAAGAAATGAAGGGTCTATAATTTTTATCATACGTGTACTTTAATCTCCCCGGCGGTATTCCCGAGTGTGGCTCGGGGTTAAATTTCAGCACCATTAGCGGTATCCCCGAGCCACACTCGGGATTGTATTGCAGGATCCTGATGAAGTATACTTACCTTGTCCCCAGGATCCTGCGATGTCCCCCCACTGTGTCTGCGGGCTCTGTCCTCCGCCCGATGCCTCTATGTGCCGGGTTCCGTTCCCAGCAAGCGTCGCGACCATGCTGGGGCGGAGCCCAGTGGCAAATTTAAAAAAAAGAAAATTCATAACACATACAGTACACTGTAATCTTACAGATTACATTATCATTTCACAACACTTTTGTCCCCAGTGCTTTTCCAATGCCCTGCATGCAGTTTTATATCATATATACTGTTCTTTTCTGCCTGGAAACTGGAGATTGTCCATAGCAACCAAAAAGTGTCCCTTTACGTCAAAAGTGGTTTTAGACCAGCTAGAGAACAGAGATAATAAATTAGAACACTTGCAAATTGAGCGATAGTGAATGGTGGGGAAATTAATTTTATTATTATTATATTGTTATTTTTTATAATTATTTATAGTTATGCATTATATTATAATTTATGGTTTTGTGTTTCAAACTTCATCATACCCGGGATGTCTACTAGACTCTTGTTTGGACAGATTTAAGTGAGTTATTCCTAAGAATTACAGGCCTAAAATATAAAATGCCAAATTTCTATGCAAAACAATTGTACCGCTTTGAGACGCAAATATATGACATAATCATACCGCCAGGGTGGCTACAAGATAGAGATAGAATATCAACCAAAAATCCAGAAAGATCACATGATACGAATGTTATAACTTGGTGGAGAAACCCTTGTTGGCAAGCACAGAGGTCAGACGTTTCTTGTAGTTGGTGACCAGGTTGGCACACATCTCAGGAGGGATTTTGGTCCACTCTTCGTTACAGATCTTCTCTAAATCCTTAAGGTTTCTTGGCTATCGCTTGGCAACTCAAAGTTTCAGCTCCCTCCATACATTTTCTGTAGGATTAAGGTCTAGAGACTGGCTAGGCCACTCCATGACCTTAATGTGCTTCTTCTTGAGCCACTCCTTTGTTGCCTTGGTGGTATGTTTTGGTTCATTGTCATGTGGGAAGACCCATCCATGACCCATCTTCAGTGTTCTGGCTGAGGGAAGAAGGTTCTCGTCCAAGATTTTACAATACACGGCCCCATCCATTGGCCCCTCAATGTGGCAAAGTCGGCCTGTACATTTAGCAGAGAAACAGCCCCAAAGAATCATGTTTCCACCTCCGTGCTTGACTGTAGGGATGGTGTTCTTAGGGTCATAGTCAGCATTTTTCTTCCTCCAAACACAGCAAGTCCCCCCTCCTCAAGAAGGCACATGTACAGTCATGCCAATGAACATCTAAATGATTCAGAGAAGGATTGGGAGAAAGTGCTGTGGTCAGATGAGACCAAAATTGAGCTCCTTGGCATTAACTCGACTCGCCGTGTTTGGAGGAAGAAAAATGCAGACTGTGACGGGAGTCACTTTGGGCGGGGGGCTTGTGGAACCCAGCTTATCTTTGAGAGCTCTGGAAACTCGTTGTTCAGCTCAGGATTGTGCTGATACCAGTCAAAGGAAGCGTATATGACAGATTCTTCTTGAGTAAGGGGGTCTGTGACACTGACTATGACCCCTAAGAACACCATCCCTACAGTCAAGCACAGAGGTAGAAACATGATGCGTTGGGGCTTTGCCGTATTGAGGGGCCAATGGACAGGGCCATGTATTGTGAAATCTTGGATGAGAACCTTCTCCTCTCAGCCAGAACACGGATGCCATGGATGTGTCTTTCAGCGTGACAATGATCCAAAACATACCACCAAGGCAACAAAGTGGCTCCAGAAGAAGCACATTAAGATCACGGAGTGGCCTAGTCATTCTCCAGACCTTAATCCTTTAGAAAATGTATGGAGGGAGCTGAAACTTCGATTTGCCAAATGACAGCCAAGAAACCTTAAGGATTTAGAGGAGATCTGTAAAGAAGAGTGGACCAAAATCCCTCCTGAGATGTGTGCAAACCTGGTCACCAACTACAAGAAACATCTGACCTCTGTGCTAGCCAACAAGGGTTTCTCCACCAACTACTAAGTCATGTTTTGCTTGGGGATCAAATACTTATTTTACTTTCTGAGCTTAATTTATAACATTTGTATCATGTGTCTCCTCTTGGATTTTTGGTTGATATTCTGTCTCTATCATTTAAAATACACCTATGATAAAAATTATAGACCCTTCATTTCTTTGTAAGTGGGGAAACTTACACAATCTGCAGGGGTTCAAATTCTTTTTTGCCCCCACTGTATCTGTCTATCCAACCATCTATCTATCTATCTATCTATCTATCTATCTATCTATCTATCTATCTATCTATCTATCTATCTATCTATCTATCTATCTATCTCTATGTAAACATTCTCAGGATTCAGTCAGACATTCACAATAACATTCTTTGGATTTATGTAGAAATGGTCACACATAGAGAAGAATTCTGAGAAGTAATATCCCATTTGTCATCCTGTCTGGGTCAGCACAGTTCCCATAATGAAGGGTCTGGAATAGAGGAATGAATGTAGAGATTGGATCTGAGAAGGAAATGTTCTATAGACTGAAATATCCTTCCAGATAGAACCCCTGATAAGGCAATTTTCCCAGGGAGAGCCCTCCGTGTATGAGCAGCGTCATGGAGGACAAACCATGGAATTCTCCTGGATCTCCTGAACTCCGAACTCATTCTGGTTCCTTCTCTTCCCATCAGTCTAAACTGAGACAGAACCTCACAGCTTCTTCTCACGTTCCCCATTGGAGGGCAAAGGAGACCTTGGGGGTTATCTATAAAGGAGTACCTGTCACCTGTCCATGCTATCATATAGGAGGCTTGTAAGGCCCCTTGTGATAGCAATAAGGTAGTCAATAATAAATTAAAAAGAAAAAAAAAGACAAAACTCCACCTCTAATAGGAATATGTCTGCCGTCATAAAATTACACGTTTTCCTTCAGCTCTGCGGAGGTCTGAGGGTCACCGAATGTTCTGTTGTCTCAAAGTGATGGACGGTTTACCGAACCCAGGTGACCCCAACAATCACCCATCAATTAATATCCAATAATTAATAATCGGTTTGCTGTTTACCATGTCAGTATGCAAGAGAGATCTAAGAAACATTGTGTCTATTGATCTGGTAAAAAAGAGAAATAATCTCGCAGTAACCTACAAGAGTCTCTATAGAACCTTATTAGTTCACCTTCCCTTCTGGAGCAAGGATACCCTGACTGCTGGTCAGAGAGTGAGCCCAGACCCAGCCTTGTCTGACCACTAGTCAGAGAGTAAACCAGACTCATCCATCCATCCCCCTATCTATCCATCCATCCACCCCCTAACCATCCATCCCCCTATCTATCCATCCATCCACCCCTAACCATCCATCCCCCTATCTATCCATCCATCCCCCTATCTATCCATCCATCCACCCCCTAACCATCCATCCCCCCCCCTAACCATCCATCCCCCTATCTATCCATCCATCCACCCCCTAACCATCCATCCCCCTATCTATCCATCCATCCACCCCCTAACCATCCATCCCCCTATCTATCCATGCATTCATCTATTCATCCCCCTGTTCTTCCATCCATCCATCCATCCACCTCCAATGGACATTACAACAATGTTGTCTTGAAGTGCTGGACATTCATCTATCCATCCATCTTCCTGTTCTTGCATCCAAAAGTACAATCCCCTATCTATCCATCTATCCCTATATTCTCTTATCTATCCATCCATCCATCCACCCCCCTATCTATCCATCCACCCCATCTATCCATCCACCCCCCTATCTATCCATCCCTCTATCTATCCATCCACCCATCCACCCCCTATCTATCCATCCACCCCCTATCTATCCATCCACCCCCTATCTATCCATCCACCCCCTATCTATCCATCTATCCACCACCCTATCTATCTATCCATCCACCCCCTATCTATCCATCCATCTCCCTATCTATCCATCCATCCATCCCCCTATCTATCCATCCATCCCCCTATCTATCCATCCATCCCCCCATCCATCCATCCATCCATCCATCCCCCTATCCATCCATCCATCCATCCCCCTATCTATCCATCCACCCATCCCCCTATCTATCTATCCATCCATCCATCTATCCATCCATCCCCCTATCGATCCATCCATCCATCCATCCCCCTATCTATCCATCCATCCATCCCCCTATCTATCCATCCATCCATCCCCCTATCTATCCATCCACCCATCCATCCCCCTATCTATCCATCCATCCCCCTATCGATCCATCCATCCATCCATCCCCCTATCTATCCATCCATCCATCCCCCTATCTATCCATCCATCCATCCCCCTATCTATCCATCCACCCATCCACCCCCTATCTATCCATCCACCCCCTATCTATCCATCCACCCCCTATCTATCCATCTATCCACCACCCTATCTATCCATCCATCCATCCCCCTATCTATCCATCCACCCCCTATCTATCCATCCATCTCCCTATCTATCCATCCATCCATCCCCCTATCTATCCATCTATCCACCACCCTATCTATCCATCCATCCATCCCCCTATCTATCCATCCACCCCCTATCTATCCATCCATCTCCCTATCTATCCATCCATCCATCCCCCTATCTATCCATCCATCCCCCTATCTATCCATCCATCCATCCATCCCCCCATCCATCCATCCATCCATCCATCCATCCATCCATCCCCCTATCCATCCATCCATCCATCCCCCTATCTATCCATCCACCCATCCCCCTATCTATCTATCCATCCATCCATCTATCCATCCATCCCCCTATCGATCCATCCATCCATCCATCCCCCTATCTATCCATCCATCCATCCCCCTATCTATCCATCCCCCTATCTATCCATCCATCCATCCCCCTATCTATCCATCCATCCATCCCCCTATCTATCCATCCCCCTATCTATCCATCCATCCATCCCCCTATCTATCCATCCCCCTATCTATCCATCCATCCATCCCCCTATCGATCCATCCATCCATCCATCCCCCTATCTATCCATCCATTCATCCCCCTATCTATCCATCCATCCATCCCCCTATCTATCCATCCATCCATCCCCCTATCTATCCATCCACCCATCCCCCTATCTATCCATCCATCCATCCCCCTATCTATCCATCCATCCATCCCCCTATCTATCCATCCATCCATCCCCCTATCTATCCATCCACCCATCCCCCTATCTATCCATCCATCCATCCCCCTATCTATCCATCCATCCCCCTATCGATCCATCCATCCATCCATCCCCCTATCTATCCATCCATTCATCCCCCTATCTATCCATCCATCCATCCCCCTATCTATCCATCCATCCATCCCCCTATCTATCCATCCACCCATCCCCCTATCTATCCATCCATTCATCCCCCTATCTATCCATCCATCCATCCCCCTATCTATCCATCCATCCATCCCCCTATCTATCCATCCACCCATCCCCCTATCTATCCATCCATCCATCCCCCTATCTATCCATCCATCCCCCTATCGATCCATCCATCCATTCATCCCCCTATCTATCCATCCATCCATCCCCCTATCCATCCATCCCCCTATCTATCCATCCCCCTATCCATCCATCCATCCCCCTATCTATCCATCCATCCATCCCCCCATCCATCCACCCCCTATTTATCCATCCATCCACCCATCCATCCATCCCCCTATCTATCCATCCATCCACCCCCTATTTATCCATCCATCCATCCACCCCCTATCCATCCATCCATCCCCCTATCTATTGATCCATCCATCCCCCTATCCATCCATCCCCCTATCCATCCATCCATCCATCCATCCATCCCCTATTTATCCATCCATCCATCCATCCACCCCCTATATATCCATCCATCCCCCTATCCATCCATCCATCCCCCTATCTATCTATCTATCCATCCATCCATCCATCCATCCCCCTATCTATCCATCCATCCATCCATCCCCCTATATTCTCCTATCTATCCATCTATCCATCCATTTCCCTAGCTATACATTTGTTGATCTGTACATCTATCTATTTATCTTGTACATCCCCCCCCCCCATATCCATCCATCTATTTGTGGATCTGTGAATCCGTACATCTACCCCCTATATATCCACCCATCCCCCATCTATCTATAAAGTCATCCATATCTCTCCCCGATCTATCTATCTATCTATCTATCTATCTATCTATCTATCTATCTATCTATCTATCTATCTATCTATCTATCTATCTATCTATCTATCTATCTCTCCATCCCCCTGTTCTTCCACCCATCCATTCACCCTTCCATCCATTCATCCATCCATCCATTTGTTGACCATACATCCCCTCCTATCTATCCCCCTGTTCTTCCATCCATCAATCCATCCATTCATTCTTTTGTCAATCCATCCATCAGTCCATCCCCCCTGTTTTTCCATCCATCAATTTGTCAATCCGTACATCCACCCACCTATCCATCCATCCAAGTCACAGAGTGAACCATGGGATTACCCTACACAGTGCCAGGCCCCCTCGCTATCATTGTTGGGTCATTTGTAGATTCGTTTTATATTTTAGGTCCAATGTGAGAAAATAAATGATCAGAACTCTGAAGGTCGTGGAGTATTGGGTGAATGCACAGCAATTGTGTCGTAAATGATCCTGCGGTGGAAGTGAATCAGTCTGAAGACCCCTCTTTACCCGTTCACCAAACTCTCATCCTCAGGGAATTAGCCTGACCCCAATATCTGGCCAATCGGCAGACCTATAATGCCCCCCCCATCCATCACACGTCCCAGGAACACTCACTTGTCTTCTTCAAATTCAACTTTTGTTCACATTCTCCTTTTGCTACGCCAAGGAGGTAGATCTGTTCCTCTTTGGTGATGACATCATCGGCATCCACCTGGAGGACAGAAGAGAGAACGTCAAACTTTAGTCAGGGGAACCGACTTTAAATAAAATCACATACAGCCAACTAGATAGAAATGTTTTCTGTAACAAAGATTGAAGATGTGCTCCAGAAAGGTCTATTCACAGATCTATACTGACCCCTATAGTGTACGAGGAAAAAAAAAATCCACTAATTGAAAGGTGCGCTAGACCAAAAGGATACAAAGAGTCCAAATTCACTTATTACTTTATACTAAAAACCATCCAATGTGTTTGTAAAATGTCCAACGTGTTTCAGGGGGATTACTATGCCAGAGTCACACCGCCGATTCACCATATCATACAACTGCTCCATCCTGAGGAAGCCATAGAAACGCGTCACCAATTACACGGAAAAGACGGCCTGCAAACTATCCTGAGATGTAATCAGAACATTGAGAAAACGTATGATAATTGGTTATTTTGTCCTGGCCCAAGATTACGAATGTTGTTTCTCCTATGTATGATTTTAGGGTACTGCACTTACACTATTGGACCTGTGAGGGTTCTCATATATATTTTAAAACTATTTGTGAATATATGATTTTATGGACAGCTGATTGACCTCATGGTACAAAATCCGATGTTGTAGAGCAGTGATCTCCAAACTGGATCCAGCCCTTTGCATGCTTTTATCCAGCCCTTGAAGCACTATTCCTTAAACCGACATCAAAGATGGGACACTATTCCTCCCACCGACACCAATGATGGGGCACTATTTCTCCCACTGACACCAATAATGGGGCACTATTCCTGCTACTGACACCAATGATGGGGCACCGTTCCTCCCACTGATACCAATGATGGGGCACTATTCCTCCCACTGACACCAATGATGGGACACTATTCCCCTCCTGATACCAATGATGGGGCACCGTTCCTCCCACTGACACCAATGATGGGGCACCATTCCTCCCACTGACACCAATGATGGGGTACTATTCCTTCTACTGACACCAATGATGGGGCACCATTCCTCCCACTGACACCAATGATGGGGTACTATTCCTTCTTTTGACACCAATGATGGGACACTATTCCTCCCACTGACACCAATGATGGGGCACCATTCCTCCCACTGACACCAATGATGGGGTACTATTCCTTCTACTGACACCAATGATGGGGCACCATTCCTCCCACTGACACCAATGATGGGGTACTATTCCTTCTACTGACACCAATGATGGGACACCATTCCTCCCACTGACACCAATGATGGGGCACTATTCCTCCCACTGACACCAATGATGGGGCACTGTTCCTCCCACTGACACCAATCATGGGACACTATTCCAGCCACTGATACCAATGATGGGGCACTATTCCCCCCCCACTGACACCAATGATGGGGCACTATTCCTCCCACTAGCACCAAAGATGGGACACTGTTACGCCCACAGACACCAGGACATTTCCTACCCCCCCCCCCCCCCACTGACCACAGTCTGGGACCCCCGAAAGTTTGAAGGACAGTAAACTGGCCATTTGTTTAGAAAGTTTGGGGACCCCTGTTGTAAAGCACTAGTAATGTTCCCCTACTTGGGGTTGGTACTGGGGATGTCCTTAGTTTTGGGTAGAGTGGGGGAAGGGTTAGAAATCCTTTTTCAGGTTGTTTTTCGGGGTTCTGCTTTAATCACCGTTCATACTTTCTCACTTTCTTTAGTTATAAAACAAATAAAAGCCGCTCGTAAAACCATTTTACTGGAAGATTATTTGACTGACGGCGCAGCTGACTCAATAGACTTGTAAAAAGCAGGACCGGTAAATTCTGTGGGCATGAACCATGAGCGCGCGGCGTGGATCTGAGGAATAAATAGATGGTTTTCCCTGTAGAGGACTTCTTCTTCACGGCAGAACGGCGTTCAGACATTTCCCTGAGATGAAGAGGAAGATGGTGACAGACAGCTCTTCCCCCGGGCCGAGTCTGAGAATACAAAGTGCAGAGTCTTCCTTTCACACTACAGAAGGGTGCATTACTTCCACACCACCCACCCCCGATATATCCTCCCCCCAGAGGGGGGCTCTTCTAATAACACTGCGCTCTGTACACCCCGATATATCCTCCCCCCGGGGGGGCTCATCTAATAACACTGCGCTCTGTACACCCCAATATATCCTCCTCCCGGGGGGCTCATCTAATAACACTGTGCTCTGTACACCCCGATATATCCTCCCCCCAGAGGGGGGCTCATCTAATAACACTGCGCTCTGTACACCCCGATATATCCTCCCCCCGGGGGGCTCATCTAATAACACTGCGCTCCGTACACCCCGATATATCCTCCCCCCGGGGGGGCTCTTCTAATAACACTGCGCTCTGTACACCCCGATATATCCTCCCCCCGGGGGGGCTCATCTAATAACACTGCGCTCTGTACACCCCAATATATCCTCCTCCCGGGGGGCTCATCTAATAACACTGCGCTTTGTACACCCCGATATATCCTCCCCCCGGGGGGCTCATCTAATAACACTGCGCTCTGTACACCCCGATATATCCTCCCCCCGGGGGGCTCATCTAATAACACTGCGCTCTGTACACCCCGATATATCCTCCCCCCGGGGGGGCTCATCTAATAACACTGTGCTCTGTACACCCCGATATATCCTCCCCCCGGGGGGCTCATCTAATAACACTGCGCACCGTACACCCCGATATATCCTCCCCCCGGGGGGGCTCATCTAATAACACTGTGCTCTGTACACCCCGATATATCCTCCCCCCGGGGGGCTCATCTAATAACACTGCGCACCGTACACCCCGATATATCCTCCCCCCGGGGGGGCTCATCTAATAACACTGCGCTCTGTACACCCCGATATATCCTCCCCGGGGGGCTCATCTAATAACACTGCGCTCCGTACACCCCGATATATCCTCCCTCCAGGGGGGGGGGGCTCATCTAATAACACTGCGCTCTGTACACCCCGATATATCCTCCCCCGGGAGGATCATCTAATAACACTGCGTTCTGTACACCCCGATATATCCTCCCCCCGGGGGGGCTCATCTAATAACACTGCGCTCTGTACACCCCGATATATCCTCCCCCCGGGGGGGCTCATCTAATAACACTGCGCTCTGTACACCCCGATATATCCTCCCCCCGGGGGGGGCTCATCTAATAACACTGCGCTCCGTACACCCCGATATATCCTCCCCCCGGGGGGGCTCATCTAATAACACTGCGCTCTGTACACCCCAATATATCCTCCCCTGGGGGGCTCATCTAATAACACCGCGCTCTGTACACCCCGATATATCCTCCCCCCCGGGGGGGCTCATCTAATAACACTGCGCTCTGTACACCCCAATATATCCTCCCCCGGGGGGGCTCATCTAATAACACTGCGCTCTGTACACCCCAATATATCCTCCCCTGGGGGGCTCATCTAATAACACTGCGCTCCATACACCCCAATATATCCTCCCCCCGGGAGGATCATCTAATAACACTGCGCTCTGTACACCCCGATATATCCTCCCCCCGGGGGGGCTCATCTAATAACACTGCGCTCTGTACACCCCGATATATCCTCCCCCGGGGGGGCTTATTTAATAACACTGCACTCTGTACACCCCGATATATCCTCCCCCCCGGCGGGGCTCATCTAATAACACTGCGCTCTGTACACCCCAATATATCCTCCCCCCGGGGGGGCTCATCTAATAACACTGCGCTCCGTACACCCCGATATATCCTCCCCCCGGGGGGGCTCATCTAATAACACTGCGCTCTGTACACCCCAATATATCCTCCCCTGGGGGGCTCATCTAATAACACCGCGCTCTGTACACCCCGATATATCCTCCCCCCGGGGGGGCTCATTTAATAACACTGTACTCTGTACACCCCGATATATCCTCCCCCCGGGGGGGCTCATCTAATAACACTGCGCTCTGTACACCCCGATATATCCTCCCCCGGGGGGGCTTATTTAATAACACTGCACTCTGTACACCCCGATATATCCTCCCCCCCGGCGAGGCTCATCTAATAACACTGCGCTCTGTACACCCCGATATAGCCTCCCCCCGGGGGGGGCTCATCTAATAACACTGCGCTCCATACACCCCAATATATCCTCCCCCGGGGGGGCTCATCTAATAACACTGCGCTCTGTACACCCCGATATATCCTCCCCCCGGGGGGCTCATCTAATAACACTGCGCTCTGTACACCCCGATATATCCTCCCCCCGGGGGGGGCTCATTTAATAACACTGCGCTCTGTACACCCCGATATATCCTCCCCCGGGGGGGCTCATCTAATAACACTGCGCTCTGTACACCCCGATATATCCTCCCCCCGGGGGGCTCATCTAATA
This sequence comes from Aquarana catesbeiana, assembly GCF_042186555.1. Classification (NCBI taxonomy): domain Eukaryota; kingdom Metazoa; phylum Chordata; class Amphibia; order Anura; family Ranidae; genus Aquarana; species Aquarana catesbeiana. The sequence continues at coordinate 641,646,422 of NC_133328.1, forward strand.
ACACTGCGCTCTGTACACCCCGATATATCCTCCCCCCGGGGGGGCTCATCTAATAACACTGCTCTCTGTACACCCCGATATATCCTCCCCCCAGGGGGGCTCATCTAATAACACTGCGCTCTGTACACCCCGATATATCCTCCCCCCAGGGGGGCTCATCTAATAACACTGTGCTCTGTACACCCCGATATATCCTCCCCCCGGGGGGGGGCTCATCTAATAACACTGCGCTCTGTACACCCCGATATATCCTCCTCCCGGGGGGGCTCATCTATTAGCACTGCACTCTGTGCACCTTTGTGTCTTTCCACTGACACCAACGATGGAGCACTATTCCTCCCACTGACACCAACGATGGGGCACTATTCCTCCCACTGACACCAATGATGGGGCACTATTTACTTACACTGACACCAAGACCAATTTTACTCTCACTGGCCACAGTCTGGCCCCCCTAAAGTTTGAAGGACAGTAAAGTGGCCCTGTTTAAAAAGTTTGAGGACCCCTGCATTAACATCCATTGCAACAATTATTTACTGGATACATCAATAACACGCTAACACTATGAATAAGGCTTCGGACGAAACATGTTAGCACGTTACTGCTGTAGCCTGCCATGTAGCCAATAAAGTATTATTGCAAGGGATGTATTATATGCAAGGTAGCTGCCTTTATTGTATAGGAGGAGGATTACTATATATATGTGGTAAACAGTACAATCGTCTACTACTGCTATAACATGTCATATACAGTGCCTTAAAAAAAGTATTCATACCCCTTGATATTTTCCACATGTTGTCATGTTACAACCAAAAATGTAAATGTATTTTATTGGGATTTTATGTGATAGACCAACACAAAGTGGCACATAATTGTGAAGTGGAAGGAAAATGATAAATGGTTTTCAACATTTTTTAGAAATAAATATGTGAAAATTGTGGGGGGTACATTTGTATGGCGCCCCCCGGAGTCAATACTTTGTAGAACCCCCTTTCTCTGCAATTACAGCTGCAAGTCTTTTTGGGGATGTCTCTATCAGCTTTGCACATCTAGAGAGGGACATTTTTGCCCATTCTTCTTCTTTGCAAAATATCTCAAGTTCTGTCAGATTGGATGGAGAGCGTCTGTGAACAGCAAATTTCAAGTCTTGCCACAGATTCTCGATGGGATTTAGGTCTGGACTGTGACTGGGCCATTCTAACACATGAATATGCTTTGATCTAAACCATTCCATTGTAGCTCTGGCTGGATGTTTAGGGTCCTTGTCCTGCTGGAAGGTGAACCTGCAAGACAGCTTGAGCGGAATTCCGCCGGAACTCTGTCGGAAAAAACTTCAGAGTTTATTCCGACGGCAAAACCGGTCGTGTGTACGCGGCATAACAGGTTTTCTTCTAAGATTGCCCTGTATTTGGCTCCATCCATCTTCCCATCAACTCTGACCAGCTTCCCTGTCCCTGCTGAAGAAAAGCATCCCCACAGCATGATGCTGCCACCACCATGTTTCACGGTGGGGATGATGTGTTCAGGGTGATGTGCAGTGTTAGTTTTTCCCCCACACATAGCGTTTTGCTTTTAGGCCAAAGAGTTTAATTTTGGTCTCATCTGATCAGATCACCTTCTTCCACATGTTTGCTGTGTCCCCCACATGGCTTCTCACAAACTACAAACAGGACTTCTTATGACTTTCTTTCACCAATGTCTTTCTTCTTGTCACTCTTCCATAAAGGGCAGATTTGTGGAGAACACGACTAATAGTTGTCCTGTGGACAGATTCTCCCACCTGAGCTGTGGATCTCTGCAGCTCCTCCAGAGTTACCATGGACCTCTTGGTTTCTTCTCTGATGAATGCTCTCCTTGCCCGGCCGGTCAGTTTAGGTGGACAGCCATGTCTTGGTAGGTTTGCAGTTGTGCCATACTCTTTCCATTTTCCGATGATGGATTGAACAGAGCTCCGTGAGATGTTCAAAGATTGGGAATCTTTTTATAACCTAACCCTGCTTTATACTTCTCCACAACTTTATCCCTGACCTGTCTGGTGTGTTCCTTGGCCTTCACGATGATGTTTGCTCACCAAGGTTCTCCAACAAACCTCTGAGGCCTTCGTAGAACAGCTGTATTTATACTGAGATTAAATTACACACAGGTGGACTCTATTTACTAATTAGATGACTTCTGAAGGCAATTGGTTCCACTAGATTTTAGTTAGGGGTATCAGAGTAAAGGGGGCTGAATACAAATGCCCCCCCCCCCACACTTTTCACATAATTATTTGTAAAAAAAAAAAATGAAAACCATTTATCATTTTCCTTCCACTTCACAATTATGTGACACTTTGTGTTGGTCTATCACATAAAATCCCAATAAAATACATTGACGCTTTTGGTTGTAACATGACAAAATGTGGAAAATTTCAAGGGGTATGAATACTTTTTCAAAGCACTGTAAAGACAGAAGGAGATGATATATAGAGGCAGCAGGGGAAGGGATGGGGAGGGAAGGGCAGGGGGGAAGGGAGCTGCTTCCTGATGGAGGTATTTATCCAGAAATTGTGAAATAATTGGCGCTGCGTTCCGGGAGAAATGAATGAAGCCGCTATCTGGGAATTGAAGGCGTTATTAGTCACATTTAATGGTAATGCTGAACAACGCATTTCATCAGCAGTCCCTGGAATCCCTCTACCCCCCCCCATCCCCCTCCCCCGGGGTCAATATGCAGCACCCCCCCCCTCCCCCGACGCGCGGAGATGACACCGGGTTAATTAGAACCTGTTTCTAATTCCCTTCATTTCCATCAGAGCGTAAGATCTAGACATGGGAGGGTTCACAGCCAGACACAGCGGTCCGGGAGTATTTCTAGTGGTAGATTACTATACAACGATCAGCCATAACATTATGACCACTGACAGGAGAAGTGAATCGCGTCGGTTATCTCCTTACAATGACATCTGAAAGTGGGTGGGATATATTGGGCAGCAAGTGAACATGTTGTCCCCGAAGTTGATGTGTTGGGAAAATGGAAAAGCGCGAGGATTTGAGCGACTTTGACAAGAGCCAAATATTATTGGCTGGACGATCGTGTCAGAGCGACTCTAAAGCTGCAGCTCTGCAGGCTCATTGATGGAGGTGTGTGTGTGGGGGGGGGGTTATCACTGATGTAGAATTTGAGGTCTGAGCATTTCAGGGAGGGAGAAGGGAATTGTACTTGGGAAACAAAGGAGGGGGATTAGATTTGTGGTAGGAGGGGGGATTGGACAGAGGTGTTTGGCAAGCAGTGGCAAGGCGATTTGTGCTAGTGGGGGGGAGGATTTTTGCTGAGGGGGGGAGGGGGTTTACAGGGGGGTTAGAATTTGTGCTAGGAAGGGAGGGATTTTTGCTGGGGGGGGGATTTGGGGAGGGGATAGCATTTTTGCTAGGAAGGCGGGAGGATTGTGCTGGGAGGGGGGATTTGGGGAGGGGATAAAATTTGCTAGGAGGAGGGAGGAGTTTTGCTGGAAGGGGGAATTTGGGGAGGGGACAGAATTTGAGCTAGGAAGGGGGGGATTTTTGCTGGGGGGGGATTTGGGGAGGGAATACAATTTGAGCTAGGAGAGGGAAGGATATTTTCTGGGAGGGGATAGCATTTTTGCTAGGAACGGGGGAGGATTTGTGCTGGTAGGGGGGGATTTGGGGAAGGGATAAAATTTGCTGGGGGGGGGGGAGTTCTGCTGGAAGGGGGGATTTGGGGAAGGGATAGAATTTGTAATGGAGGGGAGAGGATTTTTGCTGGGAGGGGAGATTTGGGAAGGAGATAGAATTTGAGCTAGAAGGGGGGATTTTTGCTGGGAGGGGGGGATTTGGGGAGGGGATAGAATTTGTGATGCTGGGGGGAGGATATTTTCTGGGAGGGGGGATTTGGGGAGGGGATAGAATTTTTGCTAGGAAGGGGGAAGCATTTTTTCTGTGAGGGGGATTTGGGGAGGGTATAGAATTTGTGATGCTGGAGGGAGGATATTTGCTGGGAGGGGGATTTGGAGAGGGGATAGCATTTGCGATGGAGGGGGGGAGGATTTTTCCTGGGAGGGGGATTTGGGGAGGGGATAGATTTTAAGCTAGGAGAGCAAAGGATATTTTCTGGGAGGGGGGATTTGGGGAGGGGATAGAATTTTTGCTAGGAAGGGGGAAGCATTTTTTCTGTGAGGGGGATTTGGGGAGGGTATAGAATTTGTGATGGAGGGGGGAGGATTTTTGCTGGGAGGGGGAATTTGGGAGGGGATAGAATTTGTGATAGAGGGGGGATTTGGGGAGGGGATAGAATTTGTGATGGGGGGAGGATTTTTGCTGGGAGGGGGGATTTGGGGAGGGGATAGAATTTGTGATGGGGGAGGATTTTTGCTGGGAGGGGGATTTGGAGAGAGGATAGCATTTGCGATGGAGGGGGGGAGGATTTTTCCTGGGAGGGGGATTTGGGGAGAGGATAGATTTTGAGCTAGGAGAGGAAAGGATATTTTCTGGGAGGGGGGATTTGGGGAGGGGATAGAATTTGTGATGGACAGGGGGAGGATTTTTGCTGGGAGGGGGGATTTGGGGAGGGGATAGAATTTGTGATGGGGGGAGGATTTTTGCTGGGAGGGGGGATTTGGGGAGGGGATAGAATTTGTGATGGACGGGGGGAGGATTTTTGCTGGGAGGGGGGATTTGGGGAGGGGATAGAATTTGTGATGGGGGGGATTTTTGCTGGGAGGGGGGAATTGAGGAGGGGATAGAATTTGTGCTAGAAGGGGGATGGGGGGGGCAGAATTTGATGTAGACTCCTAATGTCATTGCTGACAGTAAGCCCACATGGGCTGTTAAGGAATTCTAGGACTTATAGTTCATCTGGATGGGGCTGTTTTCCTGAAACAGTCCTGGAAGTCCCAGCGCTGCCCTGCGCCCGTCACCCGCAATGTGTCTTCTCTTTCCGGCATATCGGTGGAGTTTGTTGGTCTCTTTCCAGGGGAGATGATTGGTCTGGAGATGTCTGCGTTCATGAACTCCCCCCGGACCCCCCCCGCTATGGCATGTCACAGCTCATTTCTTACACCGCGTCCCCATTTATAGAATTACTCGGATTAAACTGATAAATGAAAACTTGTCCCTCTCTCTCCGCCACACAGATCGCCATCGCCGCCGCCGGGCCCGTCCACACATTCTACAGGAAGATTCTGACAGCGGCCGCCCTCCGCTATGGTAATTGTATCTCATGGAAGGAAAAAAAAAATCACAGAAATAATAAAAGATTATTAATAATGAAGACGACTCGCCGTCCTCCGATCCATCTCATTACCGTCACCGCCGCCCCTACAGAAGGTGCCAAATGAGTCTGAACAGCCAATCAGAGAACTCTACCATCGCACCCGCTTTCTGATGAGATAAGGGGTCTGCTAGCTATTGTATATTATATATATATATATATGTATTTATATTGTTTATTTAAATTGAATATTTGTATATTTTATTTGTCTATTTTATTGCATATTTGTATATTTTATGTGTATATTTTCTATGCATTTATAGTGTATATTTAGATTGAATTTTTGTATATTTTGTCTATTTTTGTATGTATTTATATTGTATATTTGTAGATTTTATAAGTATTTATATTGTGTATATGTAGATTTTATGTGTAGATTCTATATGTATTTATATTGCGTAGTTGTAGATTGTATGTGTATATTCTATATGCATTTATATTGTATATATGAATTGAATTTTTGTATATTTTATTTGTCTATGTTATATGTATTCATATTGTATATTTGTAGATTTTATGTGTAGATTTTATAAGTATTTATATTGTGTATATGTAGATTTTATGTGTATATTCTATATGTATTTATATTGCGTAGTTGTAGATTGTATGTGTATATTCTATATGTATTTATTTTGTATATTTAAATTGAATATTTGTACATTTTGTCTATTTTATATGTATTTATATTGTATATTTTATGTGTATATTGTATATGTATTTTTATTGTATATTTTATATGTATTTATATTGTGTATTTGTAGATTTTATGTGTATATTTTATATGTATTTATATTTTATACTGAAATTGAATATTTGTATAATTTGTTTATTTTAAATGTATTCATATTGTATATTTGCTCATTCTACAGGTATATGGGTTTATATTGTATATTTAATATGTGTTTATATTGTATATTTAAATTGAATATTTGTATATTTTATTTGTCAATTTTTTATATGTATTTATATTATATATTTGTATTTTTTATTATTATTTTATGTATCTGTACTGTATATTTATTTATTTATAAATTATCTTGCACACATCTTGCACTAAAATGGCTTCCTCTGATTTCACCGAACACTGTGAGCTTCTCACAATGTGCATTAGAAGCCGCAGCAAGTCAGACAGAGCCCCGCCCTCATTTCCTGGCTGGAGGACGTCCAGCATTATCTAGCCCTTGACTCCCCTGCCTACCTGTCCCTAGCCTGCCCCCCTTCCATCCACTGGAATTTAATTCTTTCAATCACGGAGGCTCAGAATCACATGTGGGTGTTACCCAGGGGCAGTCTGCATGCAGATACACTCCTCCACACTCACACCCACCCATCAAGCCATTTGATATTTGCATAGCCCCGCCCACTGCTTGCATCAGGACTAAGGGCTCTTGAGAGGAGGACTGAGGCCGGGGGGGGATGGGATGTGTTCAGGAAGCTCTGTACAGCACCCTGCCGGCAGCCATGATCTTCCTGCATTGCATAGAGAAGCACAGAGACCCGGTGATGACATCCTTGCCTAGCTCTCTCTTTGCAGTGAACCTGGTAATAAGGTAATATTAGGCTGCTATAGGTTCTGCGAGGTAGCCGGGAGCCTGACTAATGCTGATTGGAGTTTTTCTTTTTAAATGATACAATTACCCTTTAAATCACATGAACTCTTCATTGTCTCCCCCTCGTTGCTTTGTTACGGTGTACAGCTGGGACACACAAAACGATCGTCTTTTCATTAAACCTCTGTTCCTCGGGCCGGGTTAACGCTAAACAGACCCCATGGCAGAGGGCCATACACCGTTCCATCTCACTTCATTACCATACAGTGGAGCAGAAGACTAATCGCCATTTCCTTGTAATCCGTTACAGGCCTCTCGGAGCTCCGTAAATATGTTATAGAGCAATCTTCCCTCCGACACAGACGGGGGGGTCATACCTAGAACTCCCATCCAATTTACAATGAGAATATTGCTGGAAAACATGAGCATCCTGGTGAACCATGGCTGTCACTATGTGAGAAGGGGCCTCATAGCAAAATCAGTAAGGCCCCCCCCCACCTCTGCCACTTTACTCTTTATCTCTGTCGTGATACAAAATCATTTCTAAATAATTTGCATAGCAATTCACCCAGTGAAAGTGCAGGGGTGACTGGGAGAAAAAAAAAACGAATGTAAATAGGCTGTATCCTGAGCTGTTTGAATGTACTTGATATAAAACTGAAAATACCTCATTTGGCCACTAGATGGAGCTTCGCATTATAAGAAATGCCCTATGGTACTTTGGCTCCATCTAGTGGCCAAATGTGGAGCTGTTGGCCAACAGAGGACCAAGACATTTTGGACAATTTCACGGCAGGTTCCTCCACCTCAAACTCGCTCATCCATGTCTTCATGGACCTTGCTTTGGTGGGCAGTCCATGTTGGAACAGGAAGGGGCCGTCCCCAAACTGTTCCCACAAAGTTGGGAGCATGAAATTGTCTTGGTAGGCTGACACCTTAAGAGTTCCCTTAACTGGAATGAAGGGGCCAAGCCCAACCCCTGAAAAAAACACACATACCATAATCCCCCCTCCACCAAATGATTTGGACCACAAAGCAGGGTCCATAAAGACAAGGATGAGCGGGTTTGGAGTGGAGGAACTTGGCTTGGACTGGCCTGCAACCCGATAGAACACCTTTGGGATGAATTAGAGCGGAGGCTGTGAGCCAGGCCTTCTCCTCCATCAGTGCCCGACCTCACAAATGCTCTTCTGGAAGAATGGTCAAACATTCCCATAGACACACTCCTAAACCTTGTGGACGGCCTTCCCAGAAGAGGTGAAGCTGTTATAGCTGCAAAGGGCGGAGCCAACTCAATATTGAACCCTACGGACTAAGACTGGGATGCCATTAAAGTTCATGTGCGTGTAAAGGCAGGCGTCCCAATATTTTTGGTAATACAGTGTAGGTCTGTACAGTCCTGGGATTTACTACGAGCAGCAATGCTACAATGTTGCGTGTTTTGTCGCACATTCGGCTCCCTGATTCCAGAGTCGTTACACTGTCTCCATTGATGTGACCCCGCCCCCCCGGACGCCTTTCATCGCTCCCACCTGTCCTCAGCGTTGGGTGAAGCTCAGATTTTTTTGTTTTGTTTTCTCTCCAAATAAAAATGTTTGGATGCTGCATTCCGATGAGAAATCGCGTTTCGCCGTCATTGCTACGGAGTATCAATCCAAAGTCATCACAAAAATAAAAATTGCTGCAATTATACGGGCGGACCCAGGGAAAGGGGGGCGGAGGGGGTTTACACAGGAATCCTTTAAGGCAAATTCAAAGGAGCCTTTAATTTGGCGCGGAGGCGACGCAGCGCTGGAAATTCAGGTATGGGGGGAGGAGAGGGGACTGGGTCAGGAGGAACCACATGTCTGTGCATGGACTGTGTCTTGTTGTCTTGAACAGAACAAAGTTCAATCCAAACTGAAAAGGTTAAAATTTTAAGATAAGGGTTGAGGAGGAACCCTCTGCACAACCCTATCTGTGTAATAAACACCAAAAACAAACAAACATAAGGTCCTCCTTGGTAGTCTTGAGGTCTTATCCCTCCAGGGTTCCTCAGCTCTGAAAGAAAAAAGGGTCTTCGATCGTGTAATACCATTAAAAAAATGAAGATCTTTATTAAAACCAAAAAAACATATCACACTCACAAAAAAAGCGCACTAAATGAGACGTACAACACTTAAATAACACAAAACACACGCAAAATGGGCGTAGTTCATAGTGCAGCTCAGACTCTCACATCACCATCTCAGCATAATTCTGCCACAACTTCCTGGTAGGCGTGATGAGGTCTCCAGGCTCCACTGTGACGCGTTTCGTCACAGTCATTTAGGATAGCTATGGGTAGCAATCCTACAGAACTATGGTAAACCGGCACCTGCGTGATTGTACTGTATATCTGGTGATTGGTTTGTGTCACCTCTGATGTCCCTTTGTGATAACTATCTGCTGTGTTTTGTTTCCATGACGTAGAATGGTGGGCAAGTCATCTGAAAAACTTTGCCAGGTTTTATAAGCCCCCCACCAGGGGTCTCCATGCTGAATTGTAACGATGGAATGGAACCTGATAACACTCTGCCCCATGGAAGGGACTCTATATATCACAATATTCTAATTACATAGCGGACAATATCCGTGGAACATTGACTTTCCTCTACAAGGACAGGATGCCGCGGTATCGACAGGAACAATCCAAACTTCACAAACAGGAAAATGCCAGAACACCTCCATTATTCATATAAATATTATGGTCTTCGGAGGGTTTAGCGGCTACTCTGGTCTGCGGCATCACCGGACAAACAAGGACATATGAGGGTGAACGAGGGACACCAATATGATAATGGTATGGTAATACTGACCAATGAACACAGAGGTCACCACTTATGGGCTGACCTCTAGTCAAATGCCAACTAGATCCACTGGGATAGTAATTTATTTCCTGATGTGGTTCCTCGGGGGGATAGGAGGGGTATGGGGCCCAGTGACATTGGTGTTCTGGTTAGGGTAGTGGTATGCGCTATCGTAGCCAAATAAATGTGGCCTGTCCACTGATCTGAAGAAAATATCATCCTTGAGGGATCTGGGACAGATCACTGAGCCTAGGAAGAGTTCCAAAGAACCCCTTTACTAGTTTACTACTTCCAAAGGACCCTTGTACTAGTTCTCCACTTTTCCAAAAGACCTCTATATTGGTTCACAATGGGCCTACTATCCAAACAGGTATCTTTAAGGCTGGGTTCACATAAACAGTGGGTAAAATAAGTATTTAACACGTTTCTAAGTAAATATTTTCCTAAAGGTGCTACTGACATGAAATTTTCACCACATGTTGGCAACAACCCATGCAACCCATACATACAAAGACGCCAAAACAAATGAGTTCAGAAATTCTGACCTCAACCCGATAGAACACCTTTGGGATGAATTAGAGCGCAGACTGCGAGCCAGGTCTTCTCGTCCAACATCAGTGCCTGACCTCCCAAATGCTCTTCTGGAAGAATGGTCAAACATTCCCATAGACACCCTCCTAAACCTTGTGGACAGCCTTCCCAGAAGAGTTGAAGCTGCTATAGCTGCAAAGCAGTGGCAGCTGGTGAAGTTTTAGGATGGGGGGGGTGCCAGACCCCGCCCTTCACTTTTGACCACTCCCACTTCTCATAAGCCCCACCCCTATAGAATCCACCTACTCCGTCCCCTGTATTTCACTTGCTTACACCCATAGTGTCAGGAGTATACAGCTCAGCATCACAGTACAGAATATACAGCCCCGGAATCAAAGGACAGAGTATATAGCTCCGCAATCACAGTACAGAGTATACAGCCCAAGAATCACAGGACAGAGTATACATCCCCAGAATCACAGGACAGAGTATACATCCCCAGAATCACAGGACAGAGTATACATCCACAGAATCACAGGACAGAGTATACAGCCCCAGAATCACAGTACAGAGTATAAAGCCCCAGAATCACAGGACAGAGTATACAGCTCAGCATCACAGGACAGAGTATACAGCCCCAGAATCACAGGACAGAGTATACAGCTCAGCATCACAGGACAGAGTATACAGCCCCAGAATCACAGGACAGAGTATACAGCCCCAGAATCACAGGACAGAGTATATAGCCCCAGAATCACAGGACAGAGTATATAGCTCAGCCTCACAGATCATGGGTAGATAGCTCAGCATTACAAATTGGTGTACAGTCGTGCTCAAAAGTTTGCATACCCTGGCAATTGTGAAATTTTGGCATTAATATTGAAAATATGACTGATCGTGCCAAAAAAAAATTCTTTTATTTAAGGATAACGATCACATGAAGCCATTTATTATCACATAGTTTTTTGGATCCTTTTAAATTTATAATAATAACAGAAATCACCCAAATGGCCCTGATAAAAAGTTTACACACCCTGGAATGTTTGGCCTTGGTTTAGACACAGAAGGTGGCACACACAGGTTAAAATGACAATTAAAGGTTAATTTCCCTCATTTGTGGCTTTTTAAATCACAATTAGTGTCTGTGTATAAATAGTCAATGAGTTTGTTAGCTCTCACATGGATGCACTAAGCAGGCTAGACACTGAGCCATGAGGAGGTAGAAAAGAACAGTCAAAAGACCTGCATAACAAGGTAATGAAACTTTACAAAGATGGAAAAGGATATAAAAAAGATATCCAAAGCCTTGAATATGCAGGTCAGTACTGTTCACTCACTTATTAAGAAGTGGAAGATTAGGGGCTCTTTTGATACCAAGCCAAGGTAAGGTAGACCAAGAAAGATTGCAGCCACAACTGCCACAGGAACTTTTTGGGATACATGGAATGTTTGGCCTTGGTGCAGACACAGAAGGTGGCACACGTGTGTTACAATGGCCAAGTCCAGACCTAAATCCCATTGAGAATCTGTGGAAAGACCTGAACTGAAAAGACGCTCTCCATCCAATCTGACAGAGCTTGAGATATTTTGCAAAGAAGAATGAGCAAAAATGTCCTCTCTAGATGTGCAAAGCTGGTAGAGACATCCCCAAAAAGACTTGTAGAGAAAGGGGGTTCTACAAAGTATTGACTCGGGGGGGGGGGGGGTTATACAAATGCCCCCCCCCACACTTTTCACATATTTGTAAAAAATGTTGAAAACCATTTATCATTTTCCTTCCACTTCACAATTATGAGCCACTTTGTGTTGGTCTATCACATAAAATCCCAATAAAATGCATTTACATTTTTGTTTGTAACTTGACAAAATGTGGACAATTTCAAGGGGGTATGAATACTTTTTCAAGGCACTGTATATATTATAAAAACACATGTTGGACAATTTCCATAAAGTCCCATTACAGACGGTGTAGCCCTCCATGTATTGGATTAGGGGTGTAATCTGTCTCATCCCGGTCCTCGGAGCGGATTGGAAGGCGGATTTATTTCATTGCTACTTTAGAAGAAAAGAATTCCCATAAAACTTCTGTGGATCAGTTTCTGAATTCTGCGGAGGCGCCGGGATCATCTCACAGGTGACAAATCTGTTAACAATATGGAGTCACTTTTATCTGTCTGTGTCGGGTGGATAAAAGTATCTGCAGAGAGGATTCAGGACTGCAACTAACAAAAGTTATTATTGGGATGTGTGCAGACATACAACGATTAATAACCAGCAATCTGGGCGCTTATAATGCATATCAGGCAAACACTACAGCTGTGCTAAAATTAGGAAAGCACTTAGTTTATCGAAGAAAGTTTGCCAAAAAAAAAAATATATATATATACACAGTTGTGCTCATAATTTTACACACCCTGGCAGAATTTCTGATTTCTTGGCCATTTTTCAGAGAATATGAATGATAATACAAAAACTTTTCTTTCACTCATGGTTAGTGTTTGGCTGAAGCCATTTATTATCAATCAACTGTGTTTACTCTTTTTAAATCATAATCGCAACAGAAACTACCCAAATGACCCTGATCAAAAGTTTACATACCCTGGTGATTTTGGCCTGATAACATGCACACAGGTTGACACAAAAGGGTTTGAATGGCTTTTAAAGGGAACCATCCTCACCTGTGATCTGTATGCTTGTAATTAGTGTGTGTGTATAAAAGGTTAATGAGTTTCGGGACTCCTGACAGAACCCTTACATCTTTCAGCCAGTGCTGCACTGACGTTTCTGGATTCTGAGTCATGGGGAAAGCAAAAGAATTGTCAAAGGATCTGCGGGGAAAAGGTAGTTGAACTGTAAAAAAAACAGGAAAGGGATATAAAAAGATATCCAAGGAATTGAGAATGCCAATCAGCAGTGTTCAAACTCTAATCAAGAAGTGGAAAATGAGGGGTTCTGTTGAAACCAAACCACGGTCAGGTAGACCAACTAAAATTTCAGCCACAACTGCAAGGAAAATTGTTCGGGATGCAAAGAAAAACCCACAAATAACTTCAGTTAAAATACAGGACTCTCTGAAAACATGTGGTGTGGCTGTTTCAAGATGGACAATAAGGAGGCACTTGAAGAAAGATGGGCTGCATGGTCGAGTCACCAGAAGAAAACCATTACTACACAAATGTCACAAAGTATCCCGCTTACAATACGCCAAACAGCACAGAGACAAGCCTCAAACCTTCTGCCACAAAGTCATTTGGAGTGATGAGACCAAAATTGAGCTTTTTGGCCACAACCATAAACACTACATTTGGAGAGGAATCAACAAGGCTTATGATGAAAGGTTCACCATTCCTACTGTGAAACACGGAGGTGAATTGCTGATATTTTGGGGATGTGTGAGCTACAAAGGCACAGGATAATTTGGTCAAAATTGATGCCAAGATGAATGCAGAATGTTATCAAAAAATACTGGAGGAACATTTGCATTCATCATGTGAGGTATCGCCGCGATCGTTAGAGCGAGAGCAATAATTCTAGCCCTAGACCTCCTCTGTCGCCATTCCACGAACGGACGCAATTTTGAAGCATGACATGTTGGGTATCAATTTACTCGGCATAACAGTGTCTTTCACAGTATAAAAAAAAATTGGGCTAACTTCACTGTTGTCTTATTTTTTAATTAAAAAAATGTATTTTTCCAAAAAGAGTGCGCTTGTAAGACCGCTGCGCAAATATGGTGTAACAGAATGTATTGCAACGACCGCCATTTTATTCTCTAGGGTGTTAGAAAAAAATATATAATGTTTGGGGTTCTAAGTAATTTTCTAGCAAAAAAAAACAACCTGTTTTTGACTTGTAAACACCAAATCTCAAAAAGAGGCTCAGTCTTTAAGTGGTTAAGAATAAAACTCACCAGATACTGTTGCCATTCACTCTCGTGTCTGCCAAATATTTCCTTATTAGATGTTATTGAAGAGATGCTTGTACGCGCCAATCTCCATCCAGATTAATAAAGACACTCTCCACATGTGGGTATAGAAATTGAGACAGATCCTCCAATAGTGTAAAAGCACCTTAAGGTAATCGGTCTGTTAAAAGTAATGCACTTACACCATAAAAGATTCAAAATCTCCTTGTTAAAATTCCAAGCATGCCAGGTGACTCAGTGTTGCGATCTCCTCATAGCTTCCTTCGTACACGTGGAGTCACCGTGCCGTCTCAGCGTTGCCGTGTAGCCACCCCTGACCGGTTTCGTCACTACGGACTTTGTCACAGGGGGTGGCGACATGGCACGGCAACGAAGCTTAAGTGTCAACCTCCTCATCACTTTAACGCATAGTGAGCAAATTTGGTGGACTTTAAAGTCAATGGACATGGACCACAGCAATATTGTCCATCTGTCCAATTAACCCGCCTTCTGCCAGTTAAAATATAAATGATAAAATATTCACAACCGGCTAGGTGGTTAACAGCAGCATGCACATTACTGTGTCTCCCCATACTCCACCAATATGAGGCTGCACGATGCCCACCATCCACCCGCAATCATGGGCATGAGAGCCAAAACGGGGATCTGTGTGTGTAAAAGCACCAATCCCAGTTCGGTCAGGAGAGGAGAGACAGATCGTCTGTTACTAATGCTTAGGAACAGCGATCGGTCTCCTCCTCCAGTGAGTCTCATCCCCCCACAGTTAGAAACACCTTGCTAGGGAACACATTTAACCCCTTGATCGCCCCCTAGTTTCAACCTCTTCCTTGCCACCAGTGACATTTATACAGCACTGATCGCTGTAAAAATGCCACTGGTCCCAAAAATGTGTCAAAAGTGTCTGATCTGTCCTCCGCAATGCCTCAGTCGCATATGACAGCACCTACAGAAACCTTATAAGTTAAAAAAAATATAAATAAATAAAAACATAAAAACAAAAAAAAACCAAAAATGAAATAAAATGTATTTCTATTTGTATTTCTACCTCTTAGTAACCCTTAATTAACTATAATCAGTCCTTATTAACTCCTTCCTCCCCTTCCCTTATCAGCTAATATTTTTCTGCTGATTTTTTTATTATTATTATTATTAAAATTTAACGATGAATTATTACATAGTATTTACTATGTCATTCATATGTAGCTTTGTTGTGCATATGCCAGCACTTACAGTAACCTTTCAATTCAAATGACACTTGCAGACAGGCTGCATGTGTCAATTAATAAATACATAGTAACAGCATTATTACATTGTATTTACTATTTCATTCATGTTGTAGCTTAAAGGTGTGACCTTCTATTTTACATATGACAGCACTTTCAGAAACCTTACAATTAAAAAAATAAAATAAAATAAAATAAATTATTTGAATTTAACCTTAATTAACTCTAATCAGCCCTTATTAACTTTTCCCTCCCCTTCCCTCATTAGCAAATATTATTTTGTTGATTTACTTTTTATTGCATTTTTTTTTTAAGCATTAACATTTGTTTAATTTTCATGCATTTTGATATTTTAGTCTGCATGTGTCACTGAGCAAATACAGTGTAACAATGTATTATTACATTGTATTTACTATTTTATTGTATTTCCTATTTCATATGTACCTCAATGGCAAGACCTTTTACCTACATAGCAGCAGTTATAGTAACCTTACAGTTAAATTTAAAAAAGTATTTCTATTTAACCTCTCAGTAACTCTTAATTAACTATAAATAACCCTTAATAACCTCTTCCTCCCCTTCACTCATTACTAATATTTTTCTGTTGAATTTTTTTTTTTTTATTTAAATTTTTTTTTTTTTGCATTAACATTTGTTTCATTTTCATACATTTTGTTTGTTATTTTACCTAAAAGGAAAATGTACAAAACTTAAAAAAATTGCCTTTATTTTCCATTTGCAAATTACCGTTTTGTACGAGAAACATAATTTTAGTGTCATTTTAAACTGAACGATTTCTTTTAGCATTAACATTTGTTTCATTTTCATACTTTTGTTTTTTGTTATTTTGCCTAAAGAGAAAACGTACAAAACTTTGAAAAAAAAAACGCTTTTTTTTTTTTTTTTTTTTTTTTTTACATTTGCCAATAACAGTTTTGTACTAAAAACATCATTTTAGTGTAATTTTAAATTGAACAAATTATAGCATACAATGAATACTTTTACTGCCAAACTACTTTACTTGTCCAAAGAATAAGGAAAAAAAAAAACTTGGCAAAAACAAAAAAAAAAAAGATTCTTTTTTAAATTGTCTTTTTTGTCTATGGCTTACATAGAAAATACTTTTTTTTTTACAAGACAATATTGTCAGGAGAAAGCCTAGTTTACTTTAAAAAAAAAAAAAAAAAAAAGTATCTTTTAGTTTGTTATGCTAAATAATGATAAGGTTATCACCGAATAAACAGGTCCATAGTGGTTGTAAAAATTGCGTGGGGGGTCCATAAGGGGTGTTCCAATGAAATGGGTAATACGCCGATAGGGATCTATAAAGGATTTCTGGAATTTGAAGATTCTGAGATCATTTTTCTGCTCTAAACATAAAAAAAACAAAAAACAAAAAACAAAAAAAACCCCAAAACCCCAGGCTTTTAGGGATGTTGGTCTCTCCTGGAGCCATGTAATAACACAGTCATTATGGATTTCCTAAAATCATATGTTCTCCGCTCAGCTCTCTCTACATTACAGACGAGGGATAATTTCATGTTTGTTCCCGCACTTCACACTACAGAAAACACGAAGGAACACAAATGGGGAACGTCCTGAGGACACCTACATGGATTAGAGGAAAGGAGGGAGACGTTTTGTTCTATCAGACTTACAGGGACTTCGGTCTACAGTTCCGAAATTCAAAGAGAAATGCAGAATTTTAACAAGAAACTCTGTTTGGGGTAAATCTTATTAGTAGGAAGTACAACCTGCCTATGTAATGAGCAAACAATCTCAACTTTGTAGAAGAGCTGAAAACATGAAATAATGGGGGGGGGGGAGGGAATCTCATCATTGTGGGAGGGGCAGAGACACAAACGGCTTCTGAGAGATGTCAACATTGTGGGAGGGGCAGAGACACAAACTACTGTGGGGAAATCTCCCCATTGTGGGAGGGGCAGAGACACAAACTACTGTGGGGAAATCTCACCATTGTGGGAGGGGCAGAGACACAAACTACTAAAGGGAAAGCTCACCATTGTGGGAGGGGCAGAGACACAAACTACAGCAGGAAATCTCATCATTGTGGGAGGGGCAGAGACACAAACTACTACAGGAAATCTCACCATTGTGGGAGGGGCAGACACACAAACTACTGCAGAAATCTCCTCATTGTGGGAGGGGCAGAGACACAAACTACTGAAGGGAAAGATCACCATTGTGGGAGGGGCAGAGACACAAACTTCTGCAGGGAAATCTCCCCATTGTGGTCAGGGCAGAGACACAAACTACTGCAGAAATCTCCCCATTGTGGGAGGGGCAGAGACACAAACTACTGCAGAAATCTCCCCATTGTGGGAGGGGCAGAGACACAAACTACTGAAGGGAAAGATCACCATTGTGGGAGGGGCAGAGACACAAACTTCTGCAGGGAAATCTCCCCATTGTGGTCAGGGCAGAGACACAAACTACTGCAGAAATCTCCCCATTGTGGGAGGGGCAGAGACACAAACTACTGCAGAAATCTCCCCATTGTGGGAGGGGCAGAGACACAAACTACTGCAGAAATCTCCCCATTGTGGGAGGGGCAGAGACACAAACTACTGCAGGGAAATCTCCCCATTGTGGGAGGGGCAGAGATACAACCTACTGCAGAAATCTCCCCATTGTGGGAGGGGCAGAGACACAAACTACTGCAGGGAAATCTCACCATTGTGGGAGGGGCAGAGACACAAACTACTGTGGGGAAATCTCACCATTGTGGGAGGGGCAGAGACACAAACTACTGCAGGGAAATCTCACCATTATGGATAATTAAATCTATAGAGAGAAATTATAAAATATGAGTTGGTTTGACCCTTGGATTCCATCAGTGGAATTTAGGTTATTTAAAAATATTTTTATTTCTTTGAGTGTTTTTTTTTTTTTAATTTCCCACCCTCTGGGTTCTGTGTTTGAGGAATCCCGAAACATTTAAAATTAACTGCAGTATGTTCAGAATGGGGCTAGCCGGGAGAATCTACGCTCACTCGGGATTCTAGTTAGCGACTCAATCTAGATTCCGTAAAACCAATTTTGCAAGGTTTCGCTCCTTCTCAGTGCGAGGGGTAATTATGCTAATGCTTTGTGCTCTTTCCATGGTGCTGGCCGCTCTCCCAGCCACTAAAGCAAAGTCCAAATCTCTACGGAGCCTACGTATTCATTCTTGTTTATGGGATTCATGTTTTTTAGTTTTTTTCATAAACAACACTGTGCATTTTGTCAAACTTCCCTGGCACGCCGTCAAAGCCAGGGAAGAAAGCAAACAAGGGTTTCAAGCATGGCGTCCGCTCTGCCCACCGATACAACGACCGGAGTCAGAGGCGAATGTTCAGATGCATTGAAGCGTCCTCTCCAGAGACATGGAGCGTGGCTAATTAGGTGCCTGGGCTATGTCAATTAAGCTGCAATTAAAGTGGCGTGTTTGGCGAACAGGTTGGAGGAATATGAATTGGCCGTCCTGTACATGGGGGGGGGAGGATGGCGAGTCATTGACATTCCATTTAAGTGGAGGTCATTCCAGGATGGGATCCCATGGGGAACAACATGGCAATTTTCAAGGTTGTTCCTATTCATGGACAATCGTTGGCATTTTCGAGGCATATGTTCCCCATGTCAGAGGTTGGTAATAGAGGCTACAACTTTAATAGGGAAGGAGCATTACCTACGTTAAAGGCAATGACTTTGCTAAATCATTGAGTATCGTAAACAATTACACCATACATGTTTTTCTCCAATGGAGCACTTCTCAGTCCAGGTTTACTGATAGTGACAATGGTGGACCATACCAGTGATGAAATGGGATACCATGGGGAAGAAAGTGGCAATTTTATTTTACAAAAGGCTCATGGCAATTCTCAAGGTTGTCCACCATGGTGACAACGGTGGACTATATCAGTAATGGGATCCCATGGGGAAGAACATGGTAATTTTCAAAGTTGTTTCTATTCATGGACAATCGTTGGCATTTTCAAGGCATACTGTATGTTCTCTAGCCAGAGGTTGTTAATAGAGGCTACAGCTTTGACAGGGAAGGAGCATTACCTAACTCAATGACATTTATTTTGCTAATGCACTGAGTATCATTAGCAGTGACACCATACGAATCCTCCACCGATGGAGCTTTTCTCCAGCCAGGTTTACTGATGGTGACAATGATAGACCATACCAGTGATGAAATTAGTTTTCATTGGGAAGAACATGGCAATTTTCAAGGTGGTTCCTATTCATGGACAATCATTGGAATGTTCGAAGTATAGCTCCCTAGTCAGAGGTTGGTAATAGAGGCTACAGCTTTGACAGGGAAGGAGCATTACCTAAGTTGATGACATTTACTTTGCTAAAGCGCTGAGTATCATAAACAATGACACTATACAAGTCCTCAACCGATGGAGCACTTCCAGGTTTACTGATTGTGACAATGGTAGACCATACCAGTGATGAAATGGGTTCCAATGGGGAAGAACATGGCAGTTTTCAAGGTTGTTCCTATTCATGGACAATTGTTGGCATTTTCGAGGGAAATATGTTCCCTAGTCAGAAGTTGGTAATAGAGGCTGCAGCTTTGAGAGGGAAGGAGCATTACCTAATGCAATGGCAATGACTTTGCTAAAGCATTGAGTATCAGAAGCAATTATACCATACTTGTCCTTCACCAATAGAGCACTTCTCAGGCCAGGTTTACTGATGGTGACAGTGGCAGACCATACCAGTGATGAAATGGAATCCCGGGGGGGAAGAACATGGCAATTTTCAAGGTTTTCCAGCATGGTGACAATGGTGGACTATATCAACAATGGGATCCCATGGGGAAGAACATGGCAATTTTCAAGGATGTTCCTATTCATGGACAATCATTGGCATTTGCAAGGCATATGTTCCCTAGTCGGATGTTGGTAATAGAGGCTATAGCTTTGACAGGGAAGGAGCATTACCTAAGTTAATGGCATTTACTTTGCTAAAGCGTTGAGCATCATAAACAATGGCACCATACAAGTCCTCCACCAATGGAGCTTTTCCAGGTTTACTGATGGTGACAGTGGTGGATCATACCAGTGATGAAATGGGATCTCAAGGGGAAGAACATGGCAGTTTTTAAGGTTGTCCAGCATAGTGACAATGGTGGACTATATCAGCAATGGGGTCCCATGGGAAAGAACATGGCAATTCTCAAGTTTGTTCCTATTTATGGACAATCGTTGGCATTTTTGAGGCATATGTTCCCTAGTCAGAGGTTGGTAATAGAGGCTACAGCTTTGACAGGGAAGGGGCATTATCTAGGTTAATGGCATTTGCTTTGCCAAAGAGCTGAGTATCATAACCAATGACACAATACAAGTCCTCCACTGATGGAGGACCTCCAGGTTTACTGATGGGGACAATGGTGGACAATACCAGTGATGAAATGGGTTCCAATGGTAAATAACATGGCAGTTTTCAAGGTTGTTCCTATTCAGGGACAATCGTTGGCATTTTCGAGGCATACAGTATGTTCCCTAGTCACAGGCTGGTAATAGAGGCTGTAGCTTTGAGAGGAACGGAGCATTACCTAACTTAATGGCATTTACTTTGCTAAAGCACTAAGTATCCTAAGCAATTACACCATACAAGTCATTCACCAATGGAGCACTTCTCAGCCAAGGTTTACTGATGGTGACAATGGTGGACCATACCAGTGATGAAATGGGATCACATGGGGAAGAACATGGCGATTTTCAAGGTTGTCCACCATGGTGACAATGGTGGACTACATCAGTAATGGGATCCCATGGAGAAGAACATGGCAATTTTCAAGGTTGTCCACCATGGTGACTATGGTGGACTATATCTGTAATGGGATCCCATGGGAAAGAACATGGCAATTTTCAAGGTTGCCCACCATGGTGACAATGGTGGACTATATCAGTAATAGGATCCCATGGGGAAGAATATGGCAATTTTCAAGGTTGTCTCTATTCATGGACAGTCATTGGCATTTTCGAGGCACATGTTCCCTAGTCAGAGGTTGGTAATAGAGGGTACAGCTTTGACAGGGAAGGAGCATTATCTAACTTAATAGCATTTACTTTGATAAAGCGCTGAGTATCATAAACAATGACACCATACAAGTCCTCAACCGACGGAGCACTTCCAGGATTACTGATGGCGACAATGGTAGGCCATACCAGTGATTGGGATTCCATGGGGAAGAACATGGCAATTTTCCTATTCATCGACAATCCTTGGCAATTTTAAAGCATATGTTCCCTAGCCAGAGGCTGATAAGTACATTAGAGACTATGGCTGTGACCAGGACAGAGCATTAAAATAGATGGAACCCAAATTCATTAACATTTGGTTTGTTAGAGCACCCCGTCTATCATAAACAATCAAACACACCCTCCATTGATGAAGCATTTCTTAGAGGTAGGTTTGCTGATGATGGTGAAAACAGTGGACTGTACTTGCAAAA
Source organism: Aquarana catesbeiana (assembly GCF_042186555.1). Lineage (NCBI taxonomy): Eukaryota > Metazoa > Chordata > Amphibia > Anura > Ranidae > Aquarana > Aquarana catesbeiana. The sequence continues at coordinate 641,668,222 of NC_133328.1, forward strand.
TGGGTATTGAACTGGCCACTTGTAGTGTCCACTGGATGCCCAAGTGACAGGGTGACAACGCAAGTGCACAGTCTGGAGACAGGAACAGAGCGTTGTCACCCTTTTTACAGGAAGTGTCCTAACAAGCACCTAATTGGAAGGAAATAAAATATAAAAGGCAACTTTGTAATTAATGCAGCTTTGGTGATGATGGCATCACCCATCACCTTGTCACAGTACATGGGTCCAGTTTGGGGGTGACTAAAACACGTTGCCACCACCACCCTCCTTGGGCTCTATCCAAGGGAAGTAGGGGGGGTTGACACCATGTTTTACCACACCAGGTGACACCAACCCTAGTGACACCACTGACGGTACTGACCAATCAGAGTTGTTCTGATCTGTCCCATAAGCACTGTATGGAGAAGAGGGAGAAGAGCAGAGATTTCAAATTCCTGGACCGCTGGAGTGGCTACTGGGGTGCTAACAGCTTTGTATCCAGGGGCGGCATGTCCATTAAGGGCGCCGCCCCCTCTCTCCCTGCCACCCCCTATATGCAATGGATAAGATTCATGCATAGCATAGCATGAATCTATCCATGGCCGACGTGTTTGCGAGACCTGTTTTCCGATTGGCCCGAAAAGTGAAGACTCCCGATCGGCCGCCGAGGAGGAGTGAGGAAACGGAAGCCGCCTTCGCCATGCTGACCCGCGGAGAGCAGGCGAACAGGAGGCCGCTGCCGTCAAGCAGGGGATGATGCCGGTGATGGGGTAAGTGCTATCACCCCCCCTGGACTGACTGACCAGTGGGGGTGATATACTGTTTGCTGCCCCCCCCCAAAAAAAAATTTCCGACAGACCGCCACTGTTGGCATCCCTGGAGATAAGTAGTGCAGGGCAGTGGTGTATTTAGGTTTTGTGCTGCCCTAGGCCTAAGTAAACTCGCGCACCCCCTAAATTAAATATGACCCACCCCTTCCTGTCAAGGCCATACCCCTTCCTTTTTAAGACCCGCCCTGTCATCTTCATGGGAGGAGGACAGAGAGGGACGCCGCGGGAGGAGGACAGAGAGGGACGCCGTGGGAGGAGGACAGAGAGGGGCGCCGCGGGAGGAGGACAGAGAGGGAGGCCACGGGAGGAGGACAGAGAGGGACGCCGCGGGAGGAGGACAGAGAGGGGCGCCGCGGGAGGAGGACAGAGAGGGGCGCCGCGGGAGGAGGACAGAGAGGGATGCCGCGGGAGGAGGACAGAGAGGGGCGCCGCGGGAGGAGGACAGAGAGGGATGCCGCGGGAGGAGGACAGAGAGGGACGCCGCGGGAGGAGGACAGAGAGGGGCGCCGCGGGAGGAGGACAGAGAGGGACGCCGCGGGAGGAGGACAGAGAGGGACGCCGCGGGAGGAGGACAGAGAGGGACGCCGCGGGAGGAGGACAGAGAGGGGCGCCGCGGGAGGAGGACAGAGAGGGATGCCGCGGGAGGAGGACAGAGAGGGACGCCGCGGGAGGAGGACAGAGAGGGGCGCCGCGGGAGGAGGACAGAGAGGGACGCCGCGGGAGGAGGACAGAGAGGGACGCCGCGGGAGGAGGACAGAGAGGGGCGCCGCGGGAGGAGGACAGAGAGGGAGGCCACGGGAGGAGGACAGAGAGGGACGCCGCGGGAGGAGGACAGAGAGGGGCGCCGCGGGAGGAGGACAAAGAGGGACGTTGTGGCGGTCAAGAAGGCCTAGAGAATAACAGGTTAGACACGGCTCAATCCGTAGGAACAGTAATGGATAATGGCCAACAGGCCCTCTTACTAGACCCAGCGGAACCGCAACAGTGATACTGTGGCTCTCGCTCTGGTGGTGCAGGTACAGCGTGGCTCCCTCTGGGAGAGGGAGGGTGTACAGTATTAGTTCACCTATACATTTATGAAGATAAACAAACACTTGAGTCCTAAATGCAAACAATGCCTAGCCTCAGCCTCATTTAGCCCCCCTGTACAGCAGAGCTCAGATTGGGGGAGGAAGAAGCAGCCCACATAGCCTAACAGGTGTTGCAGTTTATGAAGCATGTTGATAGAAGAGAAATTTGCTTAATGGCTTGCTGTTTCTCCATTTGATGTCCATACACAGGCTGGAGGGAGGGACAAATCCTGTAATCCCTTTTAATGAACTGCAGCAGAGCAAAATACAAATAAAATATTCAGGTCTGTGCACTGTGAGGCAGAACTGTGTAAATCGCAGGACTGGATGGACAAATCCTTTGGCAATTAACTAACTAATTAAATTTTTTATGGATATTTTGCTATATACATTGAAAACAAAATCATAACCACAGTTGCTCGGCCAGTAAAGCGGAGTTACATCTTTAAATGGGGTGGAATAACAATCAGAGCTTTTCCGAACTTCCAGTTTATCTCTCGGTAAAACTCTCTTCCCTTCGAAAAAAAAAAAAAAATCAATCTGCTGCTGCTCCAATCTAGAGGGATCTTTTTTTATTGTAAACAAAATAAGCCATTATCCACCTTCCAAGGCGCCAAAGAGGGAGAAAAAAAAAAAAAGGCGACAAAGCCCCGGGCTGTTCTCTTTACACGTATTTACCAGCCGCTTTCCTGGCGATGTCTGCGCCGTCCCGCGGGGATTAAACGCAGCTTACTGTAACATTTTTTTTTTTTTTTGTGGGCAGCAAAAACCATTTTCAGAAAGCCGGAGATTTTACTCGCAATTTATTATGTATGAAATACACATTTCAGGCGTGTTTCCCATCCCCCCCCTCCCCCCTCGGGCCGGCCGAGAAGGAACTTTTCATGGGAGCAGATTGGAGGTTTTGCTCAGGCGGCAGTGACACACGGCAGTCATTGAGGTCAAACAGAAGCGGCAATTGAAGGTCGAGCGTGTAACGCGGTGCAGAGGAGCGGATAGAATTTATCCGGCTAATGATTTGTATAGCGGCAGGAAGTGGGAAAGCGCCCCCCCTCCCCCACCACCCGAATAATTTAACTTGTCATTGCTCTCTCCTACGGTAAACAAATTATAGTGAGAACTATAAACCTGGGAAGGGAAAGTTTTGCATGGCACAGGAAAGTTATTACTGGAACTTCGTGGTTAAGGAATTAAGGCGGCTTCCTTCTGAAAATGCCAATCTCCTGACACCAGGACAAGCATGCAGATAAGGAGGTTGTCACCTTGCTTGGACTTTGTTACCGTTGCCCGCTTTACTTATTTCGGGTACTTTTATAGCACTGGCACTTTACACAGCACTTTGTAGACTGTCCATTAACATCAGTCTCCGCCCCCGAGGAGCTTACAATATAATGTCCCGTATCTCACACACACTAAGGCCACTTTAGAGAAGAATTAACCCACCGTGTCTTTTGGAGACATAATCACAGAGAGAACATACAAACTCCGTGTAAGGTTGGAACATGAAACAAGGACTCAGAGTGTCACAAGACAGGACTGCTAACCACTGGGCCCCCACCCTCGAGGAGCTTACACTCTAAAGGTCCCTATCTCACATACTGATGGTCACTTTCCACAACAGACAATTAACCCACCACCGTGTCTTTGGACATACAAGCACAGGAAGAACAGACAGGCTCAATGCAGGTAGTGCCCTGGTTGGGATATGAGCCAAGGACCCCGGTGTCACAAGGAAGGACTGCTAATCACTAAGCCACTGGGCTGAGCCCCTGCCCTTGAGGTACTTACACTCTAAGGATCCTATCTCACATACTAGGGCCACTTTGGACAGGAGTCAGTTAACCCACCACCATGTCTTTGGAAACACAAGCCCAGGGGAGGACATACTAACTCCATGCAAGTAGTGTCCTGGTTTGGACATGAGCCAAGCACCCCAGTGTCACAAGGCAGGACTGCTAACCACTAAGCTGAGACCCCGCCCTTGAGAACCTTACAATTTATTGTCCCCATCTCACATACTGAGGCTAGTTTGGACAGGAGACAACTAACCTATCACTGTATCTTTGAAGGCACAAGCACAGGAAGAACATACAAACTTCATCCAGGTAGTGCCCTGGTTGGGATATGAGTCAAGGACCCAATGTTACAAGGCAGGACTGCTAATCACTAAGCCAATGGGCTGCACCCCTGCCCTTGAGGTACTTACACTGTAAGGATCCTATCTCGCATACTAGGGCCACTTTGGACAGGAGTCAGTTAACCCACCACCATGTCTTTGGAAACACAAGCCCAGGGGAGGACATACTAACTCCATGCAAGTAGTATCCTGGTTTGGACATGAACCAAGCACCCCAGTGTCACAAGGCAGGACTGCTAACCACTAAGCTGAGACCCCGCCCTTGAGAACCTTACAATTTATTGTCCCCATCTCACATACTGAGGCTAGTTTGGACAGGAGACAACTAACCTATCACTGTATCTTTGAAGGCACAAGCACAGGAAGAACATACAAACTTCATCCAGGTAGTGCCCTGGTTGGGATATGAGTCAAGGACCCAATGTTACAAGGCAGGACTGCTAATCACTAAGCCAATGGGCTGCACCCCTGCCCTTGAGGTACTTACACTGTAAGGATCCTATCTCGCATACTAGGGCCACTTTGGACAGGAGTCAGTTAACCCACCACCATGTCTTTGGAAACACAAGCCCAGGGGAGGACATACTAACTCCATGCAAGTAGTATCCTGGTTTGGACATGAACCAAGCACCCCAGTGTCACAAGGCAGGACTGCTAACCACTAGGCTGAGACCCCGTCCTTGAGAACCTTACAATTTATTGTCCCTATCTCACATACTGAGGCTAGTTTGGACAGGAGACAACTAACCTACCACTGTGTCTTTAAAGGCACAAGCACAGGGAGAACATACAAACTCCATCCAGGTAGTGCCCTGGTTGGGATATGAGTCAAGGACCATAGTGTCACAAGGCAGGACTGCTAATCACTAAGCCACTGGGCTGAGCCCCTGCCCTTGAGATACTTACACTCTAAGGATCCTATCTCACATACTAGGTGGTAGGCATGTACAGTAAGTAATCAATATCTTTACAAATAATTGGATATAAGAAATACAGAGCATAAAATAGATAACATCACCCAGTGCCATCGACCCCGGGGAACCAACCCAATCAAAAATGGGTATAGTGGGGGTGGGTGGCTAGTATGTATATCCCAATCTATTTCATGCTCTGTATGTCTTATATCCAATTATTTGTAAAGATATTGATTACCTACTGTACATGCTTTCCTTGTCTTTTAGACATTTTATTAATTTATGTACAATAAAAAAGTTGGCACTACTTTTTTTCTGCCTTTTAAATCCAAAGGGGCGTCCCCCACATGCACTTTGTTGCATATATATTTTTTCTTGAGAACCTTACAATTTATTGTCCCTATCTCACATACTGAGGCTAGTTTGGACAGGAGACAACTAACCTACCACTGTGTCTTTGGAGACACAAGCCCAGGGGAGGACTTACTAACTCCATGCAAGTAGTGTCCTGGTTGGGATATGAACCGAGCACCCCACTGTCACAAGGCAGGACTGGTAGCCACTAAGCCAAAACCTCTCCCTTGAGGATCTTACAATTTAAGGTCCCTAACTCACATGCTGGGGCAAGTTTGGAAAGGAGCCAATTAACCTACCTTTGGAGACATAACTCCATGCAGGTAGTGCCCTGGTTAAGATATGAACCAAGGACCCCAATGTCACAAGACAGGACTGCTAACCATTAGGTTACTGGGCTGAGCCCCCACCCTTGAAGAGTTTATACTCTAAGGTCCCTATCTCACATACTGGGCCCACGTTCCATAGGAGACAACCTACCACCATTTTTTTGGAGACACACGCACAGGGAAAACAAATACCATGAAGGAGGTGCTTGTTGGGATATGAACCAAGGACCCCATTGTCACAAGACAGGACTGTTAACCACTATGCCACTGAGCTGAGCCTCCACCCTTGAGGAGCTAACACTCTAAGGTCCCTATCTCACATACTGTACTGGGATTGGTTTGGACAGGAGACAATCAACCTACCGCCATGTTTTTGGAGACACAAGCACACTGCTAACTGCCAAGCCACTGGGCTGCCAATGAGTCTAAGATGCAGTGCCCGGGGCAAGGATGTGGAACTGCAACCCCCCCCCCACTGCTAATGCATGCCATAGAATTGGTGTAGCACCCTGCACCCATTCCCTGCACTTTGCTCTGACTGCCCATGGTTGGCCTGAAATGCACCACAGATGCGTGGCCAATCACTCACTTTCTAGCAGATATAAGATTATATCTAAGGATATAAGTTGTACATGTACAGCTGTGGGCAGATGGGGTGGAGAGTGGACATGTTCGAGGACAGTGTCACAGCAGTAGCTGTCAGAGCAGACATGAAGCTGCAGCCTACTGGTTGCTAGCCACTGATGGTTTGAGGTTGTTGCCAGGAGGAGTGGGCGTTCCTAGGCAGGTTGTGTTTAAATGATAACGCCCCCACACGTGGTCCTCTATGATTGACAGAACTGACTTCCAGTGAATGAAAGGGGCGGGTCAGGCAGAAGAGAAAGACTAGATGATGCTGGACGTCCCCCAGCCAGGTAATGAGGCGGGGCTCTATCTGAATTGCTGCAGCTTCGAATGCACATTGGGAGAAGCTCACAGTGTGCAGTGAAACCAGAGGAAGCCATTTCAGTCTAGGAGAGGAGCCGGTACAACCGGGCAAGACTGACGGGAAGGATGGATTTCCGATTTAAGCCGCCTATCGGTTTGTGAGTTTATTTGCAGCAGAGAAAGGGACTGAGGAATCTGAGTATCTCGATCCCTTTCTCTGCCTCAAATGTGAGACATCAGGGGTCTGTTTAGCAAAAAAAAAAAAAAAAAAGAAAAAAAAAAAGCTACTGACACCAATTTATGACACTGTGTCTACCGACAAAGTTTCACTGGTCTACTGCTTTATACATACATCCACCACTAGCCCCTGAAGAAGAGGTTTCACCATTTTCAACCTTGAAACGCGTTGGACTTTTCGTGTCCTAGTCTAACTGTCAGGACAGAGTTGTGTGGTGTCCACTGTATCGTTACAATATTTCCTGTTATTTGTCACCTAATTCTTGTACATACGCATCCGATTTTTTATTCTTATCATGTTTTAATGTATTCTAATAAATATACTTTTTGATACTATTCTACTGTTCATAGACTCTCTGCCTCCCAAAGTCCCATAGAGGAAAAATCTCTCCATTTTGGGAGTTTCACATTGAGCAGATCGCCAGGCTTGTAAGAGCCACTAAGTGCGTTAAACTGCCATGTAATGTCACTACTTGCAGAGACCATCTGTCAAAACTCGGCAGTGATGTCGGGGGGGTGGGCAGGACCAAACGGCTATCATACACCAGCCAACGGGATAGGGGCTGGGCAAGCAGCTCCGTATATGTGGCTCCGCCCCCTTTCCATCAGCTATCAAACACCAGCCAATGTTTGGGCTGCTTAAGAAGGGGGCGGAGCAACATACATGGAGCAGCCCGCCCAGCCCCTATCCCCTTGGCTGGTGTATGAAAGCTGATTGAAAGGGGGAGGTGTCACATACATGGAGCGTCCTGCCCAGCCCCTATCCTGTTGGCTTGTGTTTGATAAGCTAGCTGTTTGGTCCTGCCCACCCCCGACATCACCGCCGAGTTTTGACAGCTGGTCTCATTAGATGATAGTTTAATGCACTTAGTGGCTCTTAGCCTGGCGATCTGCTCAATGTGAAAGCGCTATACACTCTCTTGCAGCATTTCACAGGAGAACTCGGGAGAGCCGGCATGCAGCTACACTAATAGGGGGTGATTAGGGTGTGCCCAGGCACATCCGGCACACCCCGTGCGCACGCCTATGGCAAGGAGACATCCTCATCCAGCAAAGAAACAGCTCAATCCAACAAAGAGACAATCACAGCAACATTGTCAATCAATTTACCAAAATGTGATGTCTAACAACTTGTCACCAATCCACAGTAAGCAGTCAGTCAGGCTACATGGAGCACATCTCTTCCACACGGCTGAGCTGCAAGTGGCGCCCAAAACCAGCATCCAGTCTGCAGGGAGAGGCAGAGTGCAGATGATATCACTCCCCTGTCCCTCTCTCGGGCTACACCTGGAACAAAGTGGGATGCATAGCCTCACTCCGCAGCCACTCTGCTAATAAAACAATAGTATACAGGGAATGCTTCTCTCCCACTGTCTCTGATAGAGGTGCCAGAACACCGGATTCTCAACCAGGTTACCGGGGAACCCTAGGATTGCTCCAGAGGTTGCTAGGGGATCCTTGAGCAATGTCTGCCTCTCAGATAAGTTTCCACTTACACCATTGATCTTTGTAGCTATCTGTAAGGGGGGAATTCTTCCCAATGACCACAAGTGTAAGGAACATTCTTCTCACTGACCACCAATGTAAGGAACATTCTTCTCACTGATCACCAATGTAAGGGACATTCTTCTCACTGATCACCAATGTAAGGAACATTCTTCTCACTGATCACCAATGTAAGGAACATTCTTCTCACTGATCACCAATGTAAGGAACATTCTTCTCACTGATCACCAATGTAAGGAACATTCTTCTCACTGATCACCAATGTAAGGAACATTCTTCTCACTGATCACCAATGTAAGGAACATTCTTTCCACTGATCACCAATGTAAGGAGCATTCTTCTCACTGATCACCAATGTAAGGAACATTCTTCTCACTGATCACCAATGTAAGGAACATTCTTCTCACTGATCACCAATGTAAGGAACATTCTTCTCACTGATCACCAATGTAAGGAACATTCTTCTCACTGATCACCAATGTAAGGAACATTCTTCTCACTGATCACCAATGTAAGGAACATTCTTCTCACTGATCACCAATGTAAGGGACATTCTTCTCACTGATCACCAATGTAAGGGACATTCTTCTCACTGATCACCAATGTAAGGGACATTCTTCTCACTGACCACCAATGTAAGGAACATTCTTCTCACTGATCACCAATGTAAGGAACATTCTTCTCACTGATCACCAATGTAAGGGACATTCTTCTCACTGATCACCAATGTAAGGGACATTCTTCTCACTGACCACCAATGTAAGGAACATTCTTCTCACTGATCACCAATGTAAGGAACATTCTTCTCACTGATCACCAATGTAAGGAACATTCTTCTCACTGATCACCAATGTAAGGAACATTCTTCTCACTGATCACCAATGTAAGGAACATTCTTCTCACTGATCACCAATGTAAGGAGCATTCTTCCCACTGATCACCAATGTAAGGAACAATCTTCTCACTGATCACCAATGTAAGGAACATTCTTCCCACTGATCACCAATGTAAGGAACAATCTTCTCACTGATCACCAATGTAAGGAACATTCTTCTCACTGATCCCCAATGTAAGGAACAATCTTCCCACTGACCATCACACTAATGTACCATGAGTTGTAGAAATAGCAATTTTTCGCCGGAGTTCCCTGCGACCAGAAAGTTATTTTAATGGTTCCTCTGTGTTGAAAAGGTTGAGGGAGTTTGATATAAATGTTGGGGCATCTTCTTGACAATCATTAGAACTGAAGAAGTGGATTGGAGAAGCTGCAAAACCTCTTCAACATTGGAGGCCAAGTCCAGTTGACTGTGATGAACTACTACTGGGATACATGAGAACCTTCGCATAGAACCAGATTTTTTAGCATGCTTTACTGGAAGTGGCTTGTATTACATGTTTATTTTTTAAATTATTTATTTAAAAAAAGAAAAAAAATAATTTTACATTTTAAAAAGTTAAACTAAATTATAATGGCAAAACAAATGAAAAGAAAAAAAGATAAACAAACAATCAGAAAAGTAATGCCCTGGCCTTTCTTTTCTTTTTTACTGAACTTTGGAGCAGAATTTGGAATAGGACTATGATCAGGCCAGATTGCTACTAGCGGAACCTTCTCCACCCCCTGGGAATGGATAATGTGCATTTTTTTTGCATTCAATTTACAATTTACAAGGGTCCTTTGAGGTGAGTTGGCATTATAAGGAAGAATTTGTCTTGTAAAGCTGTACCATCCACCACAAGGCCCTTCAGGATATCTGGCAAACAACACGCCAGAAGGATAAGGTTTCACGATGTTAAACAAAGATAACAAGCAATAGACAGGGCCTCTTTGATATTATTACAAGACCCCCTCTGGGAGCTGCCCTCAAGTCCAAACCCAAGTGGCTTCTGGCAGAGATCTGTGTGTGAAGACGGCCTGGAGACATAGACAAGATTGAAGCGGCAGAGACCACAAGAAATAGCAAATGTATCCCCTATGTATCCCTGTATCTGTATATTATTTATTACAGGTGTTTATATATAGTACAACATTTATAAATATACTGTATACTATGTATTTGTATATAGTGGTATAGCTGGGGGGTGTAATTCCCGCCTTCTGGAGCCTGGAGCACCTATGATGGACGTCACACATCCCGCGGTCCCAGCATTGGACCAGTGGGATGTCCATCATAGGCGCTGCAGGCTCCAGAAGGCAGGACCTGCTATGTCACTCGGCCGCACTCGGGATAAGATCAGTCCCCGCTCAGCAGCGCTGGTGGTGCTCGGGGCTAACAATGGAATGGTGCATGCCTGAGACCCAGGGTTTTTCGGGGACCCATTCTGGGTTCCAGCCCCCCCTAGCCCCCCCCCTCCCAATGCCACTGACTACAGCTAATGACTTTGTCTAGGCTGAACTGATGTCATCAGTCTGCTGCAGGCAGAAAGAAACATTTCCTCAGTCTCCGCCCCCCCCCCCGTGATCAGCCTGCGATATTGTAACTTTGTTACAAGGCGAGAGGCTGCAACAGGGGGCTGATCTGCGTCAAGCATTTGTGAGAGAGAACAGGATTTACACGATTGTGTCATCTCTGAGCTGGCACCTCTGGGTAAGAAATATTTGTTTAAAAAAAAAAAAAAATTACAGCAAAAGTAGAAATATACTTTAATTTTGGCCTTGTAGGAGGAGCACAGGTGTAAATAATGCAGATAAATTTCATAGCTGGCCTCGGAGTCAGTCTAACAGAGGTGTAGATAGGAAGGAGGATTGGGGGGTCCAACCTCACCCCCCCTTCACCCCAGGGCATCAGTAGTGGGGCAGCCAGCATTGAAACAGGGTGCACACCCAAAGTTGTACTGGGTTTGTAGATCTGAATTGGGAGGGGGAAGATTTGCACTGGATGAATAATCTGTACTTGGAGGGGGGAGATCTGTTCTGGGGTGTGGGATCTGTACTGTGAAGAGCTGTACTGGGATGGGAGATATGTATAGGGCAGAGCTGTACTGGGGTGGGAGATCGGTATTGGGAGGGGAGAAATCTGTACTGGGGTGGGAGATCTGTATTGGGAGGGGAGAGATTTGTATGGGGTGAGTAATCTGTACTGGGAGATCTGCACTAGGGGGAGAAATCTGTACTGGGGGGGGGGGGCTGTACTGGTGGTGGAGGATTTGTACTAGGGTGGCTGATCTGTACTGGTGAGAGCTGTACTGCAGTGGGAGATCTGTATTGGGAGGCGGGGGAGCTCTGTACTGGGGTGGGTGATCTGTACTGGGCAGAGCTGTACAGGGGTGGGAGATCTGTATTGGAGGGGGGGTCTGTACTGAAAGGGGGGGTGAGCTGAGTACAGCTGTACTGGGAGGAGGTGAGCTGTGCTGGGGGGAGGGGATCTGCACTGGGATGGGAGATCTCTACTGGTGGGGGGTCTGTACTGGGGTTGTTGATCTTTACTTGGAGGGGGGAGATCTGTACTGGGGGTGGGATCTGTACTGGGTAGATCTGTACTGGGGTGGGAGATCTGTACTGGGGAGAGAGATCTGTACTGGGAGAGGTGAGCTGTACTGGTGGTGGGGGATCTGTACTGGGGAGAGCTGTACGGCGGGGGAGATCTGTATTGGGACGGGGGAGTTCTGTACTGGGGTGGGTGATCTGTACTGGGGGGTGAGACCTGTACTGGGAGGGAGATGAGCTGTACTGGGGGGGGGATCTGCACTGGGATGGGAGATCTGTACTGATGGGAGATCTGTACTGGGGTGGTTGATCTTTACCTGGAGGGGGGAGATCTGTACTGGGCAGATCTGTACTGGGGTGGGAGATCTGTACTGGGAGGGGTAAGAGCTGTACTGTGGGGGGGGGGTTGTATTGGGATAGGAGATCTATACTGGGAGAAGGGAGATCTGAAATGGTGAGGGGGGATCTGTACTGGGGACACCTGTATTGGGGGAGATCTGTACTGGGGGTTCTTGCTTGTGGCACAGTAATTAATGTTTTTTGGGTACAGGGACCATGCCATACAGTATGTTACCACCTATACAGTGTGTATGCTCAAGTTTTAAGGCCCTCTCAAAATTCTCCTCTAAGTGCCCAAGGCTGAACCCCACCAAGAGAAAACAAGCTCTCCAACCCTGCGGTCCGGCACCACTCCACACCATTGTATTAGCTCTACATGGACACGGCCTTATAATTCCTTTGAACATCCTGTTCTCGTTTCTCCAATAATTATATGATATCGGTGGAGGAAAATCCTTCGAGAGCGAGTCCTCATAGAAAGCATTTTATAGAAAATCAAAAATAAATTTGTTCACGTCTGTTGGGTTTCCAGAACTTTCTGGATGACGGAGATAGGACACCAAACCTTAATAAAATTGCAGTCCCCGATGGGCCCCAATGCCTCTTCATCCTTCATACATCGAGGCCAAAAACGGTAAGAGGACTGGAGCCGAAGCTGAAATATATGTGCGATATCTTCAATACGATCGCAGTCTTTATAATTAGGTGTCAGCGAGGATCGTCCAGTTGTGAAAAAAATGTTTTCCATTGACTGCAGAGAACTTGCAATGATTAATTTGATGCCATTTCCATCCGGAGTGCTGAGATATCTCTTGGCTGTCCCCCTTCTTGGCACGGAGCCTCCGCCGTGCAAATGCCATGACATGTGCAGGATAGACGATGCGGGTGACAGACGGTGTCCATGCAGGTGAAAAAAATTAAAAATGTAAAGAATAAGAGAGTGACTGAAACTTTCACCCAAAAGAGAGAAATCCCATTAGGGCCGTGACATTCAACTCTCAAAAACTAATTACATTTCAGCTATCTTTGGCCCGGGTCGGGCCGGGCGCTGCGCCCGCAATTCAGACTTGGCGGACCGGAGCTGAGAATTGTGCATTTTGGAAATGTGATTTCCTATTACTCAAAAGCAGGATTTCATCCTTGTTATTAATAGGCTTAGCGACCGAGCTGCTGCTGGGAAGAGCGGCAACACCAGCGCACCGGAGAGAAAGGGATGCCAGTTTGAGGACGATGTTTACTCAACTATAACTATGACGGGGCTGTCTGGGGCCAAGGGGATAATTCGGGGGTCATTCCAACTACTGCCAGGTGCAACAGGGAAGGGGAATGGCATGACGACTGGATAAGAGCACCATACAGAATAGGGGAAACAATATTAATATTTCATTTACTAAATATTAAATATCATTACAAATAAATATTATTCATTATAACTATTTATTCGATGATTATTATTAGTATTATTATTATTTTATTTGTACTGATAAAAAAGACAATAATATATTGTTAATAATAGTAATAATAATAGTAGCGATAATGATAATAATAATAACAGTGATAATGATAATAACAAAAATAATAATTACATACTATCTATATTATTATATATATATATATATATATATATATATATATATATATATATATATATATATATATATATACAGGGCTTTTTTTCTCAGACAATAGGTGCAGGAACGCCTCCTTTCCGAGTCACCCCCTTTTCTCCGCCCCCTACCCACCTCCCAGTACCGCCCCTTTTAGACAATATAGAACCAAGTATCATTTTGAGGTGCTAAGTAATTTGTATGGAATTTGGTAATGATATCAAGAAAAGCAGTAAAATCGATCCCCTGCAGCCAGCAACAATAGATCCCCCTAACAGCAATGGACCAACCACAACAAAATTTCCCCCCCCAGCAACAATAGACTCCCTGCAGCATCAACAGATCTCCGCACAGCCAGCAATATTAGTATCTCTGGCTGCCATCAACAATAGACCCCTCCCCCAACAGTAGATCTCTTTCAACAACAACTGACTCCTCCAGCAACATAAGACTCCACCAGCAACAATAGGTCCCCCACCAGCAACAATAGACCCCCCTTGCAAAAATAGATCCCCAGCAGTGAGCATCAATACCCTGCAGCACACCCCAGCACCCCTTGCCATTACATACAGTCAGTCCAAGAGGTGCCGGAACTGCGTTCCCCCGCGTTCCCGCTGAAAAAAAGCCCTGTATATATATATAAATTAATATAACTGTATAGCTTATTATTATTATTATTATTACTACTATCATTAATAATGATAATCACAAAAATAATAATTACATAAACATAATTATATTACTATTATTATTATGATTAATAATATTTACAATAGTAGTGATAATAATTACAACATATATATATATATATATATACACACACACACTATTTTTATATAATATACATTTAAGAATAATATTAAAATAATGATGTATATAATATGAAATTGTTATTATTATTGTTGTAATTATTATTATTATTGTGATTATTATGCACACACACCCAGAATGCACACACCCCCAGAACGCACACACCCCCAGAATGCACACACCCTTAGAACGCACAGACCCCCAGAACGCACACACCCCCAGAACGCACACAGACCCCCAGAACGCACACACCCCCAGAACGCACACACTCCCAGAACGCACACACTCCCAGAACGCACACACCCCCCAGAACGCACACACCCTCAGAACGCACAGACCCCCAGAACGCACAGACCCCCAGAACGCACACACCCCCAGAACGCACACACCCTCAGAACGCACACACCCTCAGAACGCACACACCCCCAGAACGCACACACCCCCAGAACGCACAGACCCCCAGAACGCACAGACCCTCAGAACGCACAGACCCCCAGAACGCACACACCCCCAGAACGCACAGACCCCCAGAACGCACACACCCTCAGAACGCACACACCCTCAGAACGCACACACCCTCAGAACGCACACACCCTCAGAACGCACACACCCTCAGAACGCACACACCCCCAGAACGCACACACCCTCAGAACGCACACACCCCCAGAACACACAGAGCGATGGAAGAGATATAATACATTTATGATCAGTAAACTTGTATTAGAGATTCACAGGATGGCGCACACACATAGCACAGCCTGGCACAGATCAATAAAACTCATTAAATGCATCTTAGGCCGGCTCCTGACCCCGTGCGGGAGGACCGGGGGGCCGGGTCACCGGTGCCAACGCCGATCAATGCCAGCAGCCATTCAATAAACATTTTCCAGAGAACTGATTAGTGAATATTTCGGGTCTATTGTCATTCCAGTCAAGAGTCAATAAAAAAACCCAGAGAGATGCTATCAGGCAGGAGAGCCCATGGACTGTCCTCCAGGACCACACAAAATAGAATTGTCTGAGATACTCGGGACAGCGAGCGCCAAGGAGAGGAGGATGGAAAAAAACAGACACAGCTGTCCGCTGGATTCTGAACACGTCCACTTCAAGTTTCACATTCTAAATCTGAAGTTTAATCGGCTTATATTTTGCCTTCATTGTTTCCTCCCTCCCCCCCCCCCTCATCAACATGATAAAGATCTCCCACTGACACCAAAGATGGGGCTCTATTCCTCCCACTGACACCAAAGATGGGGCTCTATTCCTCCCACTGACACCAAAGATGGGGCTCTATTCCTCCCACTGACACCAAAGATGGGGCTCTATTCCTCCCACTGACACCAATGATGGGGCACTATTCCTCCCAATTACACCAATGATGGGGCACTATTCCTCCCAATTACAACAATGATGGGACACTATTCCTCCCAGTGACACCAATAATGGGGCACTATTCCTCCCAATTACACCAATGATGGGGCACTATTCCTCCCACTGACACCAATGATGTGGCACTATTCCCCCCACTGACACCAATGATGGGGCGCTATTCCTCCCAATGACACCAATGATGGGACACTATTCCTCACACTGACACCAATGATGGGGCACTATTCCTCACACTGACACCAATGATGGGGCACTATTCCTCCCACTGACACCAATGATGGGGCACTATTCCTCCCAATGACACCAATGATGGGACACTATTCCTCCAACTGACACCAATGATGGGACACTTTTCCTCCCACTGACACCAATAATGGGACACTATTCCTCCCATTGAAACCAACGATGGGGCCCTATTCCTTCCACTGATACCAAAACTAGCGCTCTATCCCTCCCAGTGACACCAATGATGGGGCATTATTCCTTCCAGTCACACCAATGAGGCTGCACTATTCCTCCCTGTGACACCAATGATGGGACACTATTCTTCCCACTGATACCAATGATGGGACATTATTCCTCCCACTGACACCAATGATGGGACACTATTCCTCCCACTGACACCAATGATGGGGCACTATTCCTCCCACTGACACCAATGATGGGGCACTATTCCTCCCACTGACACCAATGATGGGGCACTATTCCTCCTAGTGACACTAATGATGGGGCACTATTCCTCCCACTGATACAAATGATGGGGCACTATTCCCCTTCCCACTGACATTGGGTCATTTTCTACCCCCATTGGCCACAGTCCGGCCCCCCTCAAATCTAAAGCACAGTAGACTGGCCCTTTGCTTTGAAAGTCTGGGGACCCCCGTGGTGAGGAAATTGATAGAAGAATTGGGCAAAAGTGTTGAATTTGTTGAATCTAAAAAAAAAAAAAATTTTTCCCCGCAAGACAAAACAGAGTTTTGGTTCAATAAAATATGTGCAGACTGATCTGTCCAACCCGCAGGGGGCCGCGCTATTCCCCCAATCCAGCCAATCATGGATCTATTCTCCATATAATAAAATCTCATAGAATCTTCTGCGTGGTGATGTCATTGCAAAAAAGTAAATTGCAACATTGTTTTTAGGATCTGCAGCTTTCATTAAAGTAATCTCTGCCACGTTCAAGAACTTCCTGCGAGGGGGTGACAACGCTCCGTCCCCGTCTCCCAACTGTGCCCCCCCGTGTTGTCACCCTGTTACACCGGCTTCTGATAAAGACTGGAAGTCACCGATTTCAATGCACATTATGAAGGCATGGTCCACTGTTGTCACCATCAGGAAACACTGAGAAATGCCATGAGGCCATTGCTGAAATGCATGTAGATAGGAAAGGTCTGCAAAGAGGCTGCAGGAGATCAGCAGCAATGACATGGAGGAAAAAGGCTAAAACAGCGTTATATATATAAAAAAAAGGTTAACTGTTTATAATACACACAGTACACAACCTACATTATATCTACATGGTAAGACGTTCTTCACTCTGCATAGAGAGGAACATAGATTTTCCATTGTTTTTTTCTCCTTTGGATGGAAAAAAATAATAACTGTGTTTCCAATTTTAAAAGTCAAACATTGTAGAAATTTATGTGACGGCCGAATCTATCCTGCTTCTGTTTAATTAAATAACAAACGTATTAAAAAAAAAAAAACAATCTAGAAGTTCTAAGCCGTCAGTTCTCTTCTCCCCTGGATCAGCACTTGTGAAGACACAGAGATCATCACCCGAAAAGCCAGAGATCTTCCCTCCCCATAGAGCCGGGGTGAGGAGAGTCGGAAATAGCCGAGAAAGTCAGCTTAAGTTTGGTGACATTAATTCACGTTTACAAATGAATCATGAGAGCCACCCGGGGCGGAAATTTCCTTCTCCGACTGTCCAGGGGCTCGCGCGGTTTGGAGCTCGCTGCCAGAACAGCTTATCGCTAAAGTGATCCGTAGTACAGTATATTTATCTTCTCTTCTAGGAGCAAGAGACACAGAACGTTCCATTCCTACCTCCAGGATCTAATGACCTCACCCCTAACATGGCCAGAGAACATACCCAACAAGATCTGTTCCAGATAGACAGACAGACAAATAGAGACCTACATCGGTAGAAAGGGTGAAAGAAAGAAGAACCTTCCCTCTCTTTTCCACCTTTATGTCCTTCTCCACCTTCCTGATCTTCCCCACCTTCCAGCTCACCTCCAGCTTCCCTCTTTCCTTCCCCTTTTTGATTTTCCCCGCCTCATTCTCCTCCACATTTATGGTCTCCTTCACCTTTCTGCTCTGCCCCACCTTCTCGCCCTCATCCACCTTCCTACTCTCCTTCCCCTTCCTGTTCTCCTCCACCCCGAGCCACCCTCCCCCCCTACATCTTGCCACTCTCCTCCACCTTCTTGGTCTCCTCCACCTTTCCACTCTCTGCTCTTTCTGCTCGCCCCCAGCCCCTTCCCATTCTCCAACACTTTCCTACTCTCCTTCTTTCTGCTCTCCTCTACCCTCCCACTCTTCTTCACCTTCTGCTATCCTCCACCTCTCACTTTCCTCCACCTTCTCACTCTTCTCTCCTCCACCTTCCCACTTTCCACCACCTTTTTGATCTTCCGCACCCTCCCGCTATTCTTCCCCTACCTGTTCTCCTCCACCTTGAGTCACCAACCCCAACCCCCCCACCCCCTTTAATACATCTTGCCACACTCCTCCACCTTTCCACTCTGCTCTTTCTGTTCGCCCCCTTCCCATTCTCCTCCACTTGACTACTCTTCTTCTCTTTCTGCTGTACTCTACCTTCCCACTCTCCTTCACCTTCCCTCTAACCTCCACCTTTTGCTATCCCCCACCTCTCACTTTCCTCCACCTTCTCGCTCTTCTCTCCCCCTCGCTCTCCTCCACCATATTAATCTTCCCCACCTTCCCGCTATTCTTCCCCTTCCCACTTTCCTTCCCCTACCTGTTCTTCTCCACCCCTCCTACATCTTGCCACTCTCCTCCACCTTTCCACTCTGCTCTTTCTGCCATTTCCCACCTTCTAGCTCTTCTCCCCCTTCCCATTTCCGTCCACTTTCTTACTCTTCTTCTCTTTCTGCTGTCACCTACCTTCCCACTCTCCTACACCTTTCCTCTATCCTCCAGCTTCTGCTATCCCCCACCTCTCACTTTTCAAGAATGAGAACATTCCTAGTACTCTTCATAAGGGCTATTGTTATGATCTGCCAGTCCTCTGGGTCCAACTGTTTACCCAAGTCTCTCTCCCATTGGAGATGATACGATCTCACTGGTGGTTTTCTAGAGGAAATGATTGAGGAGTAAAGTAAAGATATTAATCTCGGGGAACGGGGTTTAGCCCTGCTGATGCTTTCAAAGTGGGTCAAGGTGTATGGGGTAGGTCGGGCCTTTGTGAGTTGTTGGAGGAAGTGTTTAATTTGAAGGTAACTATAATGTTCCCGAAGGGGGATATCATGAGAAGATCTGAGAACATCAAATGTTATTCTTCTCATAGGGGTGAACAGAGAATGAACGTCAGTGAATCCATTATCCGTCCACCACAAGAATTGTTTAGGATTCTCACAGCTGGGGGGAAATAAAGGGCAGTGAGTAAGATGCAGTTATGGTAAACTCTTGGAGGGGATGATAAGGGACTATATACAAGATTTTAGTAATACGAACGGTATCATTAGCAGTAATCAGCATGAATTCATGAAGAAACGTTCTTGCCAAACCAATCTATTAACCTTCTATGAGGAGGTGAGTTGCCATCTAGATAAAGGAAGGCCCGTAGACGTGGTGTATCTGGATTTTGCAAAAGCATTTGACACAGTTCCCCATAAACGTTTACTGTACAAAATAAGGTCCATTGGCATGGACCATAGGGTGAGTTCATGGATTGAAAACTGGCTACAAGGGCGAGTTCAGAGGGTGGTGATAAATGGGGAGTACTCGGAATGGTCAGGGGTAGGCAGTGGGGTTCCCCAGGGTTCTGTGCTGGGACCAATCCTATTTAATTTGTCTATAAACGACCTGGAGGATGGGATAAACAGTTCAATCTCTGTATTTGCAGACGATACTAAGCTAAGCAGGGCAATAACTTCTCCGCAGGATGTGGAAACCTTGCAAAAAGACCTGAACAAATTAATGGGGTGGGCGACTACATGGCAAATGAGGTTCAATGTAGAAAAATGTAAAATAATGCATTTGAGTGGCAAAAATATGAATGCAATCTATACACTGAGGGGAGAACCTCTGGGGGAATCTAGGATGGAAAAGGACCTGGGGGTCCTAGTGGATGATAGGCTCAGCAATGGCATGCAATGCCAAGCTGCTGCTAATAAAGCAAACAGAATATTGGCATGCATTAAAAGGGGGATCAACTCCAGAGATAAAACGATAATTCTCCAGCTCTACAAGACTCTGGTCCGGCCGCACCTGGAGTATGCTGTCCAGTTCTGGGCACCAGTCCTCAGGAGGGATGTACTGGAAATGGAGCGAGTACAAAGAAGGGCAACAAAGCTAATAAAGGGTCTGGAGGATCTTAGTTATGAGGAAAGGTTGCGAGCACTGAACTTATTCTCTCTGGAAAAGAGACGCTTGAGAGGGGATATGATTTCAATTTACAAATACTGTACTGGTGACCCCACAATAGGGATAAAACTTTTTCGCAGAAGAGAGTTTAATAAGACTCGTGGCCACTCATTACAATTAGAAGAAAAGAGGTTTAACCTTAAACTACGTAGAGGGTTCTTTACTGTAAGAGCGGCAAGGATGTGGAATTCCCTTCCACAGGCGGTGGTCTCAGCGGGGAGCATTGATAGCTTCAAGAAACTATTAGATAATCACCTGAATGACCGCAACATACAGGGATATGTAATGAAATACTGACACATAATCACACACATAGGTTGGACTTGATGGACTTGTGTCTTTTTTCAACCTCACCTACTATATGGTAAGTGGGGGGGATAGTAGTCCTGCAGGAATTTAACAGAGTCCCATAGGTGAAGAGAGTGTGTCATTCACGGCCCAAACCCATGTAGGCGTTTTGTGGGGAAGGCCAGGGTACAGAGGAAATGGGAATAGAGTGAGATTAGACCAGGTCAATAGTGGCCCATAGCGGCATTTGATATGTGAAGGTGAGATAGTGGGGCTTTGTTTGCTGCTGTGTAGTATGCCTGAAGATTGGGGACCGAAAGACCTCAGTTGATCCGCTGAGCGTACAGAGTCTGCTTATTGATCCGGGGTCGTGTGGAACCCCAGACGAATTTCAAGAGCTTGCATTGGTGAATTCGTAATATTTAGGAGGCGATGGGGACTGGGGATAGATGCGCAAACAGCTGGAGAGAATGGTTTTGAAAAAGGAGAGATCCGGACATTCCCTCGCCGCTTGCAAGAGTCTCTCTTTAGTGCTGTAAAAGTGGAACTTTATAATGACATCTCTGGGAGGGCCATCTGTAGGTGTAGGTGCAAGGGATCTAAGAATGCGGTCAAATTCCAGGTGTTCCAACGGGATCTCATGTGCCAATTCCTGGAAGAAAGCGGTGCCGTGCCTTGCAAGTTGGTAATGACCTACGGAATCCCACAGATTAAGATTGTCCCTGCGGGCCCAGTTTTCAGAGTCCTCCAGCTTATCACACAAGCTTTCAAGCTCAGCCTTAAGTTTGTCAACCTCATCCTCGTGGCCCTCTGTGGTGGTTAAATCTATCCGATGTTCAAGCTGATTTGTGCGGTGGCCTAGCTCTTTGAGGCCCTGCATGAGATCAGAGGAGAGCTTGCGAGAGGCTATGGAGATTTAATCTCTCACAATGGAACGGAACTTGGCCAGCATTGCATTTGAATTATGCAGGTCAGGTAAGGAATTGCTGCAGCCTGTCTGAAGGGGAAGCTGGACCTGCTGCAGAGAGCCTCGTGGTGTCATCAGGCTCAGGAGGTTTGGGCACCATCTTGCCTTTTCCCACTGCAGGAGAAGCTTTGCTCTGTTTGTTAAGCTTCGTTTTGTTTTCCCGCGAGTGGTACACACCCACGGGTGCCTGGTGGTGTCCACTGTCCCGGGGGGGGGGGGGGGGGGATGTAGTGTCCGGTGGTGTGGAGCGCAGGGATTAGGCAGCAACTTTTTTGTCACTAATAACAGGTTTCTGTACATTTTTTTCCCTATTTCCAGTCACAGCCTTAGTCAGAGTGAAGGTAGTTGTATACATAACAGCCTTGTATGACAGAATATCTCATTTGGATCTCCTCAGAGTCTGTCCAGCGGGATTGTGTTTCCTTGCTTTTCTCTGAATATTCAATTTTAAGCTTTTGTTGCTCAGTCTACAATATCATTATCATTCATAAAGGAGTATTACAGGAGGGAACACGTAGGTAGCAATCAAAATAACACAAAGTAGGACAGATTGCACTTCCAGAAACTGGAACTTAAGAAACTTAAAAAAGTTAACTAACAAGTGTGGTGGCGATCACTGAGACGAATACAACAATGATCGAGGAAGGCTTG
This sequence comes from Aquarana catesbeiana, assembly GCF_042186555.1. Lineage (NCBI taxonomy): Eukaryota > Metazoa > Chordata > Amphibia > Anura > Ranidae > Aquarana > Aquarana catesbeiana. The sequence goes on from NC_133328.1 coordinate 641,690,597, forward strand.
TTTGTCATACAGATGATCATTCACATGATTGAAAACAAAGAGAGGCAGCGTCGGACCACACTAGTTACGTAGGTAATGAGGTTGAAAATAAAAGACACACATTCACTGAGGCCAATCAAAAGACAAAAATAAAAAAATGAAAACGTTGCACCTTTGAAACCTTAAATCTCCTAATGACCCAGAAGGTGGAAAAAACCCTTAAGGAGAAACTGAACTCTGGAAGCTGTGTCCAAAATAAGAAGGCGAAGGGTAAAAGACTAGCCACTTGAGAAGGGCAAATGTGGATGAGTTCAGTTTGTGAGTTCATAAATCGTGAATGGTAATGCAACACAAATTGAAGTAAATGCACCCAATTGAGCCCCACTGGTTGCCAGAATGCCAGTGGACGCAAGAAATTATGCATTCCTGACCAGCTTCATCTGCTGGCCCAGAGATTCCATGGCCATGGCCCCATTTAGTCAATGATGTTGGCCAGATTTTCTGGCCTACATTCAGCTCTCAATTCCCTGACAGGCAGAAGACTGGGACCTAGGTTGCATCTTCCACCTTCCCGCTCTTCTCCGACTTCCTGCTCGTCTCCACCATCCCCCCCCCCCCCCACTCTTCTACACTCTACTACTCTTCTCCACCTTTCTTCCCCCCTCCCCACTCTCCTACACCTTGCTACTCTTCTCCACCTTTCTTCCCCCTCCCCACACTCCTACACCTTGCCACTTTTCTCCACCTTTCTTCCTCCTCCCCACACTCCTACACCTTGCCACTCTCCTCCATCTTTGGGGTTTTCTCCCCCTTCCTGTTCTCCTCCACCTCCATGCTCTCCACTCTTTCTGCTCCCTCCCCCCCTTTCATTTCTTCTCCTCTTTTCCATTCTCCTCCATTTTCCTACTCTCCTCCGCTTTCTGCTCTCCTCTACCTTCCCACTCTCCTTCACTTGCCCTCTCTCCTCCACCTTTTGCTCTGCACCACCTCTCGCTCTCCTCCATCTTCCTGTCTTTCTATACCTGCCTGCTCTCCTCCACCTTGACACTCTTTTTTTCATCTCTATGCTCCCCCCCCCCCCACACCTTCCTGCTCTATTCGACCTTCCTACTCTCCATCACCTCCCCACTCTTCTTCTTCCTCCATCTTCCCACTTTCCTCTTTTTGATCTCCTCCACCTTTCCTGCTCTCCTCAACTTTCCCACTCCTCTCCACCCCCCTGCTCTCCTCCCATTCACACTCTTCTCTCCTCCCTGCTCTCTTCCACCTTCCCGCTTTCCTTCTCCTCTCCACTGTCCTTTATCTTCCTGCTTTCCTCTTTTTTATCTTCTCCCCTGCCCCTCTCTTCTTCATCTTTCCAGTCTCCACCTTTCTGCTCTCCTCCCTGTTCTCTCCACCTTTTCACTCTCCTCCTCATTCAGCTCCCAATTCCCTGAGCCGCAGATGATTTGGGCCGAGGATGCAACATTAGTTGCTAGGAAGCCAACAGCTGGCAGCATCCTAGCAACCAATGAGTTTGTGTGGAAAGCTGTCACATTAAGTGAAGGTAGTAATAACACAGAATGAGTGACTTCTCCGCAGCAAGAGATTCCGGTAAAAAGGTAATTTAGGCTAACCCTGTGTCACCAAAGACTCAAACCCCAACCCTACTGGTCATCAGTGGTCTTCATGCAGCTGATCCTTCTTGGTAGAGGCAGGGCTTTGCTTCCTCATGAAAGAACCTCCAGCGTGGAGAACTGCAAGAAAGGAGCAAGGAATAATAGCATCCAGGGCCACCAATGGGGGTGGGGGGGGGGGGGCTGGCCCTCCTGTACTGAGCATGGTCAGCTGGGGGCTCTGATGCAGTGAGGGGACCCTTTAAACACCTCTGGGTGCATGCACAGTACTCCCACGGGCCATGGCTCCCAGTGATTAAATAAAAGTTCCCCGAGTCCCATCAGTTCAGCAGCAAGGGCCAAGGATGGAGAGGAGACCATTTAATCATTTTCAGGAGCAGAAAAACTAATCTGGAATGTCGCAGCTCCCGACCATTAAATTAAAGTTCTGACCTTTTCTTCTATATCAATCTTCTGGGGCACAGGATGGAACTTTAATTTAACTTTAACTTGTGCCCACAGAATACGCAACTTGTTTACTGCAATAGAACACTTTACTTCAATAAAGTTAGATAAAGCTCAGAGACAAGAAGTGAATGTTTGGGGTTAATTCTGATAAAGCATAATGCATGCCGTATTTTCTATTTTATTTTATGGAGCTTCACATGAATAATTTAGAGGGCCATCAAATGACCAAGAATGTGGAAAATGAATTAATTAGAAAAAAAAATGTTCTTCTATTCCAAAAAACATTTAGTCCAGTGTCTTTCTACGGGCGACATGTATAATATTCGGTAATTATCCTTCTCTGTCGTTACCTAGTAAAACGTAACTGGTTCCTCCCCCAGGTTGTATGATAATTAATTATTGGGTAGAGCAGCCTTTCACAACCGGGGCATCACAGCACCCTGGGGTGCTGCCTGAGGTGGCCAAGGGCGCCGCAGCATCCTGGTAGAGAAAGGCTGTCAGATTAGAGCAGACTCCCGATTCCGAGCTTTCTATGGGCGACATGCATAATATTTGGTAATTATCCTTCTCTGTCGTTACCTAATAAGATGTTACTGGTTCCTCCCCCAGGTTGTATGATAATTATAGGTTGGATAGAGCAGTCCAGTGGCAGTCCGTGCACTGTGGGCGCACGGGTGCCGCCCCCCCCCCCCCATCCTGGCCCCTTGCAGGACGCCGGATGCATGGATTCATGTGGCAGGGGTGGTACTTTTTGAAGCACCTGATTAGAGCCAGAGGCTCTAATTGGCTTCAAAATAAAGTGGGCTCGGGGCGCAGAGAGTGCGATCTGATCCCACCCAATTGTGTGACGATAGAGAATTTATTTTCGCTATTTTCACACTAACGCACCTCCCCGCCAATCAGGAGGCAGGGCGTCAGACCTGTTTCCTGATTGGCCAAAGCGCCAGGCCACCCTATTGGATGCCTGGCGCTTAGGACGAGAAGCGGAGGAGACACACGCTGGAGCGGAGGTCGCTGCCGCTCTGGTCCATTGGAGAGGAGCTGCTGTGGTAAGTCCCCTCTGTCAGAGTCGCGCTGGGGGGGGAGGGTTGGAGGTGCTGACAGAGCCACACGGTGGGGTTGGGGGTGCTGGCAGAGCCGCGGGGGGGTGTTTGGGGGTGCTGCCAGAGCCGCGAGCCCTGTGAGTGGGGGGGGGGGTCAGAGGGCACAGTGGCTACATATGATATGCTCAAGGGGCTGCATATACTGGGCACAAGTGGCTGCATTTGATGGGCACAAGTGGCTGCTTATGATGGGCACAGTGGTTGCATATGATGGGCACAATGGCTGCATTTGATGGGCACAGTGAGGCTGCAAATGATTGGGGGGGGGTTCGTATTTTTCAGTTTGTTCGCGCCCCCAAAAAAATTTTGAGCACCAGCCGCCACTGCAGCAGCCTTTCTCAACCGGGGCGTGAGTTTGCCAGGGGTGCCGCAGCATCCTGGTAGAGAAAGGCAGCCAGAAAAGAGCAGACTCCCAATTCCAAGCCGAACTCTAAATCAGCACTCAAGGAGGTCAGATGGAGCATCAGAGATAACAGGGAAGGGTTCCTGCGAGTGCAACGGGAGCACATGGCCAGAACACCTCCATGGACCTTCCACCTATACCTGGAAATGTAGTCCTCCATTCTGCCATCTTCTGTATAACCCGCTGCTCTTCCCTGGCGCTCCCCATGCCAAGACACTACAGGTCTGCAGACTCTGCTGGCGGTATTGATCCGCCTGTCTTTATCCTCCTACAGCGAGATTACTTTGTTTTTGTTTGTCTGAATCTGAAATCGATGGCCAATTAATCAAGATTAGTACAAACCAAGCGCAGCCAGCTGTACAGAGCGATTCTCACAGACAGGCCAGATTACAGTCCTGCCGATGTCAAATTCAACAGCTCAGACCACTTAATAACCCGTCTGCTTCTGGAACCGTGTTTAATACAAACACCGATTTATCCCGCCGCCAGTCGAAAGATTCCAGACTTACATTAAAGCAACCTTCCTCAATTCATAGAGAGGAACCCTTAAAATGTTCAGGTCTTGGGGAACCCTTGCTACAATGACTGTATTTAATAAAGCCCCTGAACAGTAAGGCCCCCCCCTGTTCACATATCGCATAACGGGAAAAAGCATTTGTGATTTTTGCAGTGCGATTTTCAGGCGATTTCACGTGCCCATGCACTTCTATTGGCTGCCTCGTGCACGTTCGTCGCCCAAAAAGATGCTACTGTTCTTTTTCTGAATGGCAAACTTAGCGCAATTTTTAAACTCACGTTTAGCTGGGAACTCAGCACAGGGATGGTGGGAACCCCTCATAATGGGCACAGCAGGTGTACAGACCCGGGAACTCAGCACAGGGATGGTGGGAACCCCTCATAATGGGCACAGCAGGTGTACATACCCGGGAACTCAGCACAGGGATGGTGGGAACCCCTCATAATGGGCACAGCAGGTGTACAGACCTGGGAACTCAGCACAGGGATGGTGGGAACCCCTCATAATGGGCACAGCAGGTGTACAGACCCGGGAACTCAGCACAGGGATGGTGGGAACCCCTCATAATGGGCACAGCAGGTGTACAGACCTGGAAACTCAGCACAGGGATGGTGGGAACCCCTCATAATGGGCACAGCGGGTGTACAGACCTGGAAACTCAGCACAGGGATGGTGGAAACCCCTCATAATGGGCACAGCAGGTGTACAGACCCAGGAACTCAGCACAGGGATGGTGGGAACCCCTCATAATGGGCACAGCGGGTGTACAGACCCGGGAACTCAGCACAGGGATGGTGGGAACCCCTCATAATGGGCACAGCGGGTGTACAGACCCGGGAACTCAGCACAGGGATGGTGGGAACCCCTCATAATGGGCACAGCGGGTGTACAGACCCGGGAACTCAGTACAGGGATGGTGGGAACCCCTCATAATGGGCACAGCGGGTGTACAGACCCGGGAACTCAGCACAGGGATGGTGGGAACCCCTCATAATGGGCACAGCGGGTGTACAGACCCGGGAACTCAGCACAGGGATGGTGGGAAGCCCTCACAATGGGCACAGCAGGTGTGTAGACTTGAGCAATACAAGGCTCTCACCCCAGAGATGGAAGAAGCCCTCCAGTGGTTTAACTTTCCACTGAAAAGTAAAATATCAGATCCATACATACAATGTAACGTCTCCCATGACCCCGGTGGGTGCGGAGAGCCGCAGGTTGCACAATGCAGTCACACCACACTCTCTGTGCCGGTAAACATGAGGCAGCAGTGGAAAGATTCTGCCATCCCGCCCGATCATTCCGCAGGCTTATGGTGCAATTAGTGGGATAAAAATCGTTTCCAAATGAGCTGGCACTTTCTAACGCTCAACCACAGGGCAGGGCTATTTTTTCACATCATTGCCTGGTTTGTCCTCTCGGTTCATAAAAACACACAGGATCATCCCCATCACCCCGAGCCACGATCTGGCCATCGCAATTACACCGGGGTCATCACGATGGGCTCCTGACCGCAGTCGGTTGGGGGGGGGGGGGGCCACAGCATAGGAACGTTATTCTCTCTGACTGATCGGAAGGGGGGTTATAGAGATGAATAGGCTATGACTGGTCATGTGACTTTATGTGTCTAAAGTCGCATAACAAGATGCACTAGTGTGAAGCGAGAAGGATATAAAACATCTTAAAGCCGGACTTTGATCGGCCTATATTTATATTAGGTTTGCACCGATACTAGTATCGCTACTGATACCGAGTATTTGCACGAGGACCGGTACTCGTGCAAATGCACCGATACCTGAAACAGATACTTTCAGGCTCGGCTCTTTGAGCTGTCAGTGGGTCTCCCCCGTGTAGTAAAGTCATTTTTTTCACTTTGACCTACAGGTAAGCCTATAATAAAGCTTACCTGTAGGTAGAAAGAATATCTCCTAAACCTGTACGGTTTAGGAGATATTCCCTTTGCATGCAGCCGCTGACTTCCGCGGCGCATGCGCTCTGAGTTCCCGGCTGCCGGACCTTGCCGGAAAGAAGTCCCCGCCTGCGCGGGAGTGACGACGTCGCGGCTTTGGCCACTCACAGCGCCGGAGCTGCGATACCCGGAAGACGCACCGAGGGCAAAATGTCAGCTCCCTCGGCGTGGACCGAGATCACCTGCCGACGCCCTCGTTCTAAGGTAAGTATTTCATGATGAGCTAGTAAGTGGTGCATACTAGCTCATTATGCCTTTAGCCTTACAGGTTTAAAAAAAAAAAATCTGCAGGTTTACTACCGTTTTAAAGAAGTCGGTAATTTGGGCTGTCAAAAAAAGAAAAAAAAAAAAAGCAGCAGGCAATGTTTATTAACAACATTGCTCAGCCCTGAAACACTCAAATAAAAAGAAACATTGTTTCTTTTTGTATATTTCTGTTTCCTCATCTGCAGATCAAAGGGATGAACACATGTTCCTCTGTTTAACCTATTAATAACCCTTAATTTATTCAAATCAGCCTTAATTAACTCCCTATTCTCCTCCATTTAATTATTATTTTCCTGCTTTTTTTTTTCTTTTGTTCACATCGATTTTATAAACGATAAAAACTTTTTTTTTTTTTTTGTTTGCTTTGTTAGTGAATAATTTTACACATAATATATTAACATATATTTACACATTTCACATTGAAAAAGCGCTAAATTAAAAAAAAAAAAAAAAATCTATTTATTTCATTTGTAAATAACTTTTCAATGCTTTGTACCATCACTGACAGCTGAAGTGAAAACAAAACAGTTGCGGTCGTTATCGGTAATCGGTATCGGCGAGTGCTAAAAAAAAAAAAAAGTATCGCTACTTGTAATTATTGTAAAAAAAATGATATCGTCGGTGCATCCCTAGTTTGTATTAATGATAGATATATATCTAGATATATATATATCTATCTATATATATATCTAGATATAGATAGATAGATAGATAGATAGATAGATAGATAGATAGATAGATAGATAGAGAGAGAGAGATATCCCTATCTCTCTCTCTCTCTCTCTCTCTCTCTCTCTCTATATATATATATATATATATATATATATATATATATATATATATATATATATAATCTCTGTGAGAGGGAGTACCAGGACGGATTACACTGACACATTACATTTGATGACAGGTCCTCTTTCATTTCTAAGGCGGTTTAGATATCTCTATCTATCTATCTAGATATAGAGAGAGAGAGAGAGAGAGAGAGAGAGAGAGAGAGAGAGAGAGAGAGATCTATCCCTATCTCTCTCTCTCTCTCTGTATATATATATATATATATATATATATATATATATATATATATATATATATATATACTCTCTGTGAGAGGGAGTACCAGGATGGATTACACTGACACATTACATTTGATGACAGGTCCTCTTTCATTTCTAAGGCGGTTTAGAGGAGTTCACCATAGAAACTCCTACATTTCTCTGAATGTATTTTAAAATCCTTGTAAAGCAATTAGCGTCAGGATAGGTCAGACGACCACAAGATCGAACATAAGATTCCTCTCCTCGCTATATATAAATATTGTCGGGGGGGGGGGAAGGGGGTATTTCCATACAAAGTCTACAAACATATTCCTTGGAGGGAAATAACGATCGCAGATGTCGGCCGCGCTGTTTTTATGAATCCATTAGCGGGGATTGAGGCCATGACACCGCGCCTTCTACCCCCCTGGGAGGTCGTCTGCTCAGAGCGGGGTCACCGCAGAGCATCTGAGCTCCTGTCCTCTGCAATATCAGGTCAAGGTTGTCACCCCTAAAAAAAAAAAATATACACCGGCCATTATATCTTCCCTGCAGTCTTGCACCGTTGTACCGGCTCCTCTCCTGGACTGATAACGGCTTCCTCTGATTTCACTGCACACTGTGAGCTTCTCACCATGTGCATTAGAAGCTGCAGCAAGTCAGACAGAGCCCCACCTCATTTCCTTGCTGGAGGATGTCCAATCATATATGGCCCTTTCTTCCCCAGCCTGACTGTCCCTGGCCTGATAAGGTAACAATGTTACTTTATATCTCTCTATCTCCAGTCTGATCAATGTTTATAAACAATGTTACTTTGTATCTCTCTATCTCCTGTCTGATCAATGTTTATAAACAATGTTACTTTGTATCTCTCTATCTCCAGTCTGATCAATGTTTATAAACAATGTTACTTTGTATCTCTCTACTTCTACTATTCATTGTGAATGATGTGGAGCAGTGGTCTCCAAACTGTGGCCCTTTGCTTGCCTTTATCTGTCCCTTGGGGCACTAGTCACCCCACTGACACCAATGATGGGACACTATTCCTCCCACTGACACCAATGATGGGACACTATTCCTCCAACTGATACCAATGATGGAACACTATTCCTCCCACTGACACCAATGATGGGACACTATTCCTCCCACTGACACCAATGATGGGACACTATTCCTTCCACTGACACCAATGATGGGACACTATTCCTCCCACTGATACCAATGATTGGACACTATTCCTTCCACTGACACCAATGATGGGACACTATTCCTCCCACTGACACCAACCATGGGGCACTATTCCTCCCAACACTGACAACAATGATGGGGCACTATTCCTCCCACTGACACCAACCATGGGGCACTATTCCTCCCACCACTGACAACAATGATGGGGCACTATTCCTCCCACTGATACCAATATGATGGGACACTATTCCTCCCACTGATACCAACCATGGGGCACTATTCCTCCCACTGATACCAATGATGAGGCACCATTCCTCCTACTGACACCAATGATGGGGCACTAATCCCCCCTTAATAATAAAGAGCATTGTTTACTTCGATGAATGCCAAGACAATTTCTAGCCTTTGCTTGGCTATATCTGGCCCTTGCTGCACTATTCATCCCACTGACACCAACAATGGGGCATAATTTCTGCTACTGGCATTAGCAATGGGGCACTGTTTCTTCCACTAACACCAATGATGGGATGGGACACCATTCCTCCCACTGACACCAATGATGGGGCACTATTCCTCTCACTGACACCAATAATGGGGCACTATTCCTCCCACTGACACCAATGATGGGGCACTATTCCTCCCACTGATACCAATGATGGGGCACTATTCTTCCCACTGACACCAATTACGGGGCACTATTCCACTATCCTGGCAAAATGCGTTTGGCTCAGTGTCAAAATTTGGTACATGATCTTCTTTGGCACTTTTTAGAGTGGAGGAAAATGAATAGTGCTGCTCCAAAAACGCAAACACAAAAAAAAAAAAAAATGCAACGCGAGAAGTAGATTGTCAGCATTTACATACGTTATAAGTGTGGATGATTCATGCGTTTCCACAGTCGCTCGCTCGTTGTCACATTGTACTGATGCGTTTCTCTGATGTGTTTGAATTGGCTCTGAGCCCTAAGGATATTTCATTACAGCAGGATACATTGTATCACCTCGGGAACGGATTACAGAAACAATTATGGGATGTCTATTATTAATCATTTATGACAGGGATGAAAGCCTATGTGAGTGCCTGCAGTCTCCTCCGGGAAAGAACGGGTTAAATAGAACAATGGGGAACGCTGCAGGTGAACAATGCCGCTGGGTCACGTGACTGCCAAATGCTGCACCTGTCGTGTCATTACACAGTTCCCCTCGCCCACGCGGCTCCTGTGTGTCTGTCAGCCAAAATATATACGGCCAGTGTATGGCGTGTTTGCGTTACGGGAGAGTGCGGCATCAATGCGTCCTCGCGGGGGAAATTCAATTACCGCCCTTTGTGCGAACTGTGTACACATCCCTGGGATATACTGACAGATGACAACAAAAGGCTCTGAAGACATCGATTGAAAGCAACAAAATAGTGTTTTCCGGAGGATTCAATGCTGACAATTTCCAGGGATGGTGGGAACCCCTCATAATGGGCACAGCGGGTGTACAGACCCGGGAACTCAGCACAGGGATGGTGGGAACCCCTCATAATGGGCACAGCGGGTGTACAGACCTGGGAACTCAGCACCGGGATGGTGGGAACTCCTCATAATGGGCACAGCGGGTGTACAGACCAGGGAACTCAGCCCAGGGATATTGGGAACCCCTCATAATGGGCACAGCGGGTGTACAGACCCGGGAACTCAGCACAGGGATGATGAGAACCCCTCAAAATGGGCACAGCGGGTGTACAGACCCGGGAACTCAGCACAGGGATGGTGGGAACCCCTCATAATGGGCACAGCGGGTGTACAGACCCGGGAACTCAGCACAGGGATGGTGAGAACCCCTCAAAATGGGCACAGCGGGTGTACAGACCCGGGAACTCAGCACAGGGATGGTGGGAACCCCTCAAAATGGGCACAGCGGGTGTACAGACCCGGGAACTCAGCACAGGGATGGTGAGAACCCCTCATAATGGGCACAGCGGGTGTACAGACCCGGGAACTCAGCACAGGGATGGTGAGAACCCCTCATAATGGGCACAGCGGGTGTACAGACCCGGGAACTCAACATAAAGATGGTGGAAATAATCAGATGTGCATGAAATTGAAGTGTATTAACTCTAACATTGAACTTTTCTTATTTGCTTAATTTTCATTGGTTAAATATTCCATTGGAAGGGTTATGTCCCATAAGCTTTCTATGAAGACTACAGAACACCTCCCCCTTGTTATCTAGAAAAGGACAGGTTTTGGATGGACGAACAGACAGGTGGAAAAATTGATGGATATTACAGGCAGATTGGAATGGATGGAGGAATAGACAGATGGGTGGAAGAATGGATTGAGGGACAAACGGGTGTAAGGATAAACGGACAGAGAGATGGAACAATGCATGGATGGACTGACAGGTGGAGTAATGGATGGATGGATGGACAGACAGGTGGAGGAATGGATGGAGGGACAGACAGGTGGAGGAATGGATGGAGGGACAGACAGGTGGAGGAATGGATGGAGGGACAGACAGGTGGAGGAATGGATGGACGGACAGACAGGTGGAGGAATGGATGGACGGACAGACAGGTGGAGGAATGGATGGAGGGAGAGACAGGTGGAGGAATGGATGGAGGGACAGACAGGTGGAGGAATGGATGGAGGGACAGACAGGTGGAGGAATGGATGGAGGGACAGACAGGTGGAGGAATGGATGGAGGGACAGACAGGTGGAGGAATGGATGGAGGGACAGACAGGTGGAGGAATGGATGGAGGGACAGACAGGTGGAGGAATGGATGGATGGACAGACAGGTGGAGGAATGGATGGACGGACAGACAGGTGGAGGAATGGATGGATGGACAGACAGGTGGAGGAATGGATGGATGGACAGACAGGTGGAGGAATGGATGGAGGGACAGACAGGTGGAGGAATGGATGGAGGGACAGACAGGTGGAGGAATGTATAGAGGGACAGACAGGTGGAGGAATGGATGGATGGACAGACAGGTGGAGGAATGGATGGAGGGACAGACAGGTGGAGGAATGGATGGAGGGACAGACAGGTGGAGGAATGGATGGAGGGACAGACAGGTGGAGGAATGTATAGAGGGACAGACAGGTGGAGGAATGGATGGATGGACAGACAGGTGGAGGAATGGATGGAGGGACAGACAGGTGGAGGAATGGATGGACGGACAGACAGGTGGAGGAATGGATGGAGGGACAGACAGGTGGAGGAATGGATGGAGGGACAGACAGGTGGAGGAATGGATGGAGGGACAGACAGGTGGAGGAATGGATGGACGGACAGACAGGTGGAGGAATGGATGGACGGACAGACAGGTGGAGGAATGGATGGATGGACAGACAGGTGGAGGAATGGATGGAGGGACAGACAGGTGGAGGAATGGATGGAGGGACAGACAGGTGGAGGAATGGATGGATGGACAGACAGGTGGAGGAATGGATGGATGGACAGACAGGTGGAGGAATGGATGGAGGGACAGACAGGTGGAGGAATGGATGGACGGACAGACAGGTGGAGGAATGGATGGACGGACAGACAGGTGGAGGAATGGATGGAGGGACAGACAGGTGGAGGAATGGATGGAGGGACAGACAGGTGGAGGAATGGATGGAGGGACAGACAGGTGGAGGAATGGATGGACGGACAGACAGGTGGAGGAATGGATGGAGGGAGAGACAGGTGGAGGAATGGATAGATGGACAGACAGGTGGAGGAATGGATGGAGGGACAGACAGGTGGAGGAATGGATGGACGGACAGACAGGTGGAGGAATGGATGGAGGGACAGACAGGTGGAGGAATGGATGGACGGACAGACAGGTGGAGGAATGGATGGAGGGACAGACAGGTGGAGGAATGGATGGAGGGACAGACAGGTGGAGGAATGGATGGACGGACAGACAGGTGGAGGAATGGATGGAGGGACAGACAGGTGGAGGAATGGATGGACGGACAGACAGGTGGAGGAATGGAAGGAGGGACAGACAGGTGGAGGAATGGATGGACGGACAGACAGGTGGAGGAATGGATGGAGGGACAGACAGGTGGAGGAATGGATGGATGGACAGACAGGTGGAGGATTGGATGGAGGGACAGACAGGTGGAGGAATGGATGGACGGACAGACAGGTGGAAGAATTAATTGAAAGCAGACCGGTGCAAGATTGATTTGATAGACAGTTGAAAGAATGGACGGACAGTCAGACAGATGGTAGAATAGATGGATGGGGAAATAGAGGAGTGAATGGACAGATGGAATGGTTGGAGGGACAGACAGATTGAAGAATAGAAAGATGGACAGGCAGATGCAAGAATGTATGAACAGACTAGGGCAGATGGAGCAATGGATGGACAAACAGGTGAAAGAATGAATGGACAGACAGGTGGAAGAAAAGGTGGATGGACAGATGCAGGAAGGAATGGACAGACAGATGGAAGAATGGATAGACAGAAAGGCAGATGAAAGAATGGATGGACGGAAAGAGAGATGGAAAAATGGATAGATGTATGGACAGACAGATGGAAGAATAGATGTAAGGACAGACAGATGGAAGAATGGATGGACAGACAGAGAGATAGCAGAATGGATAGATGGATGGACAGACAGATGGAAGAATGCATGGATGGATGGACGGACAGACAGAAATTATGGGGGAATCAATTCATTGATACTTCTGCTGTGTCTACATACAATGGTCTGGATATCACGAACACCCATCTCACCCCACACTCACCCCACTGATTATATAATATGAGAGTGGAGATAAGGAAGGCAGGTAGAGGAAGACGAGGAGTTCTGTGTATGATGAATAATTTAAGCTCTATTCCTATAAATAGCACAGGGTCAGTAGACAGTGGAGAGCGGAGTCACCGGTGGGGGGTGTCCAGACCGGGAACAGTATACAGCAGAACGACCAATTCTCCTCTGAGGACACCGGAGGAAAATGTTATCCCGGAGTAATCAGAATCATTTACCCGTGTTCTCCAGATGTCTCCAGGTGTTCTCCAGATGTTACACTGTCTACCTGTCCTATCAACTCCATTAGTGTTGTGCACATCAGCATCTGCTGAGGAACTACAAATCCCAGCATGGTCTGCCAGTGACTCCAAGCTATATCATATTTAAATGTTTATTAGTTAGTGGTGTAGCATTACCCTTGCAGGAGCTGCTTGGTAGTTTGGGTCCTCTGTCCTTAGCCTCGGCCCCTCTGATACACCAGGGTAAGTGAATAGATACTGCAGCACTGCTCCTGGTCATTATCAGGAGGAACCAGAAAACTGCTCCAATCCTGACTGTTGACTGTTGATCTCTATGGTGTCCCGCAGCTCTCGCTGGTTCCTCCTTATAATGACCAGGAACAATAGACTATATGACAAGGAAAACTACAAATCCCATCATACCACTGCCTCTGGGAGTCATGCCTGTGGCTTTTAGAGTCTTGCAATGCCTCATGGGACTTGTAGGTCCACAACATCTGGAGTGCTGAGATTGCCTACCCCTGTTGTATACAGTAGACTCTTCTTTTACAGTATGACTTTTGTATAGATCCAGGGTCATCTGAACATGACTCCTGTGAGGCACAATTCACATTATTGTAGTCTGGTGACAGATACCACAGTCATGAGCTTGCCAGTCTCTGAAGGTTCCTCCCTCTACATTTACCCAATTTACGGCCAGACACTGATTCATGTTCTGCAGCAGATGCACCACTATACTGGCATCAGACTGAAATCAATAAAGGTTTCTATGAATTTAAATGACCGTCCAGAGAAATGGGATTCAACGTTGTTAGTAAAGCTTGAAGAAAAGAGACATCAATCTGTGCTAAAGGGCAGCGAAAGGTCCATTAATCAACTCAACGTAACAATATTCACTCTTCAAATAAGGAACTCAAAGCCCAGTTAAACTGCTAGATCTAATCGGCTAGATACATTCCAAAACAAAAGGTGTTCAATGAGTTCTAATTTTCCTCTAAACAGTTGTGACTTCAAATATGTAGGCAAACAATGGCTGCCCTAACAATACAGGGGCTCCAAATGGGCAATTGTATACAATATACTGTACAGGCAACAGTCAACAGTTACAATATGTGAGTCCAAATTACACAAATGGGACAACATGCAGGCAAGAAATGGGCAATTGTAACCATGCACAAGCAAACAAGACAATATGGGGGCAATGAATGGGCAATAGTGACCATCTACCAGCAACCAAAACAATATGGGGCAACAAATGGGCAAGATGCATAAGGGTTTTTATTGCATGGATGACAAAGAGGCTGAGGGAGGCGTTAGTGGCGGAGCTCTATTACAAGTTTGCTGTCATTCAGGCATCAGAAAAAGGGAAATTTGGAATACATATTTACTTTTCCTGGTGCCTGTCCATACACAGTTATGCTGCCATGGAAAACACCTTTTTAATTTAACCTGCCCCACAGATTCCAATATATTTAGCCAAGATAGAAAAAATTTACAAAAATCTCCTACTGAAAACTTTAAATTTCATGAATTCTTATTGCCGAATAAGCTAAAAAAAAAAAAAAAATGTACACAGATTTTCAAATGGTGACTCTTCTTTGGTGACAACCACATCAGAGAGGACGTTCCCTCACTTAGGAGAATTCTCCTACAGGATGTGAAGTGAAATCTTCCCAATGGGTCAGTTAAAATTTTTGGTTTTAGGTATACTTTAGGGTCCTAGTGCCCAACCTGCAGCCCAAGGGCTGAATGTGGCCCTTTGGTATATGATGTGTGGCCCTCGGACCTCAGCAGTCTGTAGTGGGAACATTGATTAGAGTAATAGCATGGATCTCTACCAGCCTCATGTAACATCTTCCCAGTTTCGTATGGTCTTCTGCAGCATCTTCCCACCAACAATGTATTCTGTCCTCACTCTCTGACCCTCATTTCCTCTATTAGGTCTGCAGTCTCTGACACTCCTCTCCAGCATTCCATATATTGAACATCTGCAGCCCTTTGGTGATGTCACGGGCCTCATTTAAGGCCCCCTTTAGCGCAGAGATGGACAACCACTGCTTTAACCCCTTCCCGCCTGGCCCTGCTTTTCTGGAAGGACGTCATATGACATCCTCCCAAGATCGAGCCACTTTCCCGCGCGATCTGTCACCCGGCATGTCAACCGGACACAGCCGATATGATAGACCACTGTATCGGCCCGCTGGTGGTACCATGTGATCGCTGTGGCCAATCACAGCAGATCACATGACAGTTGTACACAATGAAAGGCCTTGATTCATGCCTTTCATTGTGTACTATTGTGATGAGCTCTGTGATTGGTCACAGTGATCACGTGGTACAGACAGGGCCAATCACAGCCCACCTGTACCATGTGATTAGCTGTGGCCAATCACAGCTAATCACAATAGTAAACACTTAATGCATAGTTTTTATTCAGAAAAAAAAAGTTTGCTTATAACTGTAAAATTCAGTTATAATCAATCATAATGTGTAAAAAAATTAAAATAAAATCCTGATCACCTCCCCAGAGTAGTACAGTGTTACTATGGTATTTCATATGGGTACAGTGTTACTATGGTATTTCATATGGGTACAGTGTAGCATGACCGCGCAATTGTCATTCAAAGTGTGACAGCGCTGAAAGCTGAAAATTGGCCTGGGCAGGAAGGGGGGTGAAAATGCCTGGTATTGAAGTGGTTAAGGTATAATAGCGATCGTACACAGTCAGGGCTGCTGTTAGAAATCACAGGGCCCCCCATACAGACTAACTGACAGGGCCCCCCCATCCGAAAGTGACTGAGGACATAAATGTATCAGTCCCTTTCTCCGTAGCCTCAGCTGCACAGATGAATGAATAGGAAGCACTCAGGGGCCCTCCTGCTCATTCACAAACTGATGCTTCAGTGATGAATGGGCACAGGAGCGGTTGGTACCGATCGCTCACTGTGTTCATTCAGAAAAGGAAGGGGCCAGTAAATAACATATTTACCGGCCCCTTCTCCCGCTCTGCATCTTGAAACATCCCCCTGTGTGCAGATGACTGAGGGAGAGGAGAGGAGGGAAACCGGCAACGCTGCAGGGCAAAGGGGCACACAGGGAGGCCTGGACAGCAGATGGAAGGGGCGCATGTGAGGGAGAAAGAGGAGAAGCTGGCAGCGCTGTAAGGGGGGGGGGGGGCAGTAGAGGAACGGTGTCTGCAATAAAACAGTACAGCTGGACCTCCTGCTCAACAGATGCCCAGGCCCCCCCCTTTCGAACTGGTGGGGCCCGGGCCCATTACAGGAGGGCTGGCTGTACTGCCTTATCAGCAGCCCTGGCTATCACAGCACGTTATTTGTATATTCCATAAAAATCTGTAATCATAAACTTCTCAGAAAAGTGAATTTTTGCTTTTTTTCCTGCTCCCAGTCCTCTGTGGTTCTCTGACAGCTGACAAAAAAAAAAATGTCTTCCTGGTTTATAAAATGCGTTACCTGAAAAATTCAGAGAATATCCTTCAAAAGATTTTTCACTTCCAGATGAAAAGGCGACAGGTCAACACAAGCATTTTATTTTTTTGTTTTTTTTTGTTTTTTATCTCAAAAGCCAAATTCCTGGCAGATAAAGTAAATCCTCTAAGCCAGCTGTTAGACTAGTCAGTTGTGGCGGGAGAGTCATACTTCATGAATTATCTGTAAACTTCTTTTATCTACACACTGAAATGCCATTCTCACCTTTTCTGTCTTTTATCTACACCCTGCCATGCCATTCTCACCAGCTGGTCCACAGAGAAAAGTCAAATAAAAATAGCTCTGGACAATTTTTCCGCTTTATTAACCATTTACTTGGAGTGCTGAGGACGAAGTTCTTCCATCGGCAGTGCCGAAACATGGGGACAATAATGGCGTGCTAAATAGAATAAAGTTGAAGGTTTTAATAGCAACGCACGTGGCGCACCATGGTGAAAACGTTACGATAAAAGCAACATGCTTTGATAGCGACAGCACTACAGGAGACTAAATTATAGTACAAATACATGCAAGAAATGGCTACCCTGACAATACATGGGCTCCAAATAGGCAATTGTATAAAAAAAAATACACAGGTAACAAAGTAGCCAACAATTACAAAATTGGGGTGAAAAATACACAAATGGGACAAGATGCAGGCAAGAAATGGGCAATTGTAACAATATACAAGCAAATAGGACAATGAGGGTGCAACAAATGGGCAACTGTAACCATATACAAGCATAGAGGATGCAACAAATGGGCAACTGTAACCATATACGAGTAAAGAAGACAATGTGGGTGCAACAAACGGGCAACTGTAACCATATACAAGTAAAGAAGTCAATGTGGGTGCAACAAACGGGCAACTGTAACCATATACAGGTAAAGAAGACAATGTGGGTGCAACAAATGGGCAACTGTAACCATATACAAGTAAAGAAGACAATGTGGGTGCAACAAACAGGCAACTGTAACCTTATACAAGCATAGAAGGCAATGTGGGTGCAACAAATGGGCAACTGTAACCATATACAAGCATAGAAGACAATGTAGATGCAACAAACGGGCAACTGTAACCATATACAAGCAAAGACGACAATGAGGGTGCAACAAATGGGCAACTGTAACCAAAAAGAAGCATAGAAGACAATGTAGGTGTAACAAGCGGGCAACTGTGACCATATACAAGCAAAGACAACAATGTGAGTGCAACAAATGAGCAACTTTAACCACATTCAAGGAAAGAAGACTGTGTGGCCTTTTTTCTTTTGTTCCAAGAGGAACAAAAATGGATTCAACTTTTTGACTTAACAGCAACATGTGCAGCAGCAGGTTTGGATAAACTTTAAAGGGAGACCTTTCCTAAGAAAAAAAAAAGGACTTTTCCCTGGCTCTCCTGACCCAGGTCAGTGACTCAAAGCATTGAAGCTACTGGGTCATCATCACTGCCGGGCAACTAGCATTTTTAGAGGGTCAAAATTGGCAGCCCCCATGTCTCTCTCATGAAATATTTCCTTTAATCTTTCCTGAATTCTGGAAAGTACTGACGCCTGAGGATGTGATTACTTTAAGCTCAGAAATGGTCGCCTCCATGTTCATCTAGCGATAGGTTTCTTTTACCTTGTGGAGTAGTGCTGCCAAACCTCTCACCTGGAACCCAAAACACATCTCCATATTTCCTAGAAAAGTCGATCTCATCCCTTGAGAGCTTTGCAGAATTATACAGAAACACGACCCTTTCCTAGAAATCTGAACGTCTCCATTATCCCTCTGTACGAGGCCTCTCTGTAATCTTCCTGCAATTATGGTTTATTGTCCCCTGTATGGTTTGATTAACTCTCCACTCTGAAGGACGTGTACCATGGTAAAGCTAATTGTAGTTCTACACATGATTGCCTTTTTGTATGGACTCACATCTCACAATATTATTGTTACTGTAATAAAACAACACAATATCTGGGGGAATCTATATCCATTCTGGAATGTCAGGTGTATAATTATCTATCTATCTATCTATCTATCTATCTATCTATCTATCTATCTATCTATCTATCTATCTATCTATCTATCTATCTATCTATCTATCTATCTATCGAGGAGAGTGGGAAGGTGAGAGAGAGCGGGAAGGTGGAGGAAGACAGGAAAGTGGACGAGAGCGGGAAGGTGGACGAGAGCAGGAAGGTGGAGGAGAGCGAGAAGGTGGAGGAGGACAGGAAAGTGGACGAGAGCAGGAAGGTGGACGAGAGCAGGAAGATGGAGGAGAGCGGGAAGGTGGAGGAGAGCGAGAAGGTGGAGGAGAGCAGGGAGGTGGAGGAGAGCAGGGAGGTGGAGGAGAGCGGGAAGGTGGAGGAGAACGGGAAGGTGGAGGAGAACGGGAAGGTGGAGGAGAGCGAGAAGGTGGAGGAGAGCGGGAAGGTGGAGGAGAACGGGAAGGTGGAGGAGAGCGAGAAGGTGGAGGAGAGCGGGAAGGTGGAGGAGAGCAGGGAGGTGGAGGAGAGCAGGAAGGTGGAGGAGAACGGGAAGGTGGAGGAGAGCGAGAAGGTGGAGGAGAGCAAGAAGGTGGAGGAGAGCGGGAAGGTGGAGGAGAGTGAGAAGGTGGAGGAGAGCAGGGAGGCGGAGGAGAGCGGGAAGGTGGAGGAGAGTGGGTGGTCGAGGAGACCAGGAAGGTAACAATATTACAGTAACAATATTATTATTACTGTAATAAAACAACACAATATCTGGGGGAATCTATATCCATTCTGGACTGTCAGGTGTATAATTATCTATCTATCTATCTATCTATCTATCTATCTATCTATCTATCTATCTATCTATCTATCTATCTATCTATCTATCTATCTATCTATCTATCTATCTATCTATCGAGGAGGACAGGAAAGTGGAGGAGAGCAGGGAGGTGGAGGAGGACAGGAAAGTGGAGGAGAGCAGGGAGGTGGAGGAGAGCAGGGAGGTGGAGGAGAGCAGGGAGGTGGAGGAGAGCAGGGAGGTGGAGGAGAGCGGGAAGGTGAAGGAGGGCAGGAAAGTGGAGGAGAGCAGGGAGGTGGAGGAGAACAGGAAAGTGGAGGAGAGTAGGGAGGTGAAGGAGAGCGGGAAAGTGGAGGATATCAGAAAGGTGGAGGATATCAGGAAGGTGGAGGAGAGCGTGAAGGTGGAGGAGAGCGGAAAGGTGGAGGAGGGCAGGAAGGTGGAGGAGAGTGGGTGGTCGAGGAGACCAGGAAGGTGGAGGAGGGCAGAGAGGTGGAGGAGACAGAGAGGTGGAGGAGAGTGGGTGGTCGAGGAGACCAGGAAGGTAGATGAGAGCAGGAAGGTGGAGGAGGACAGAAAGGTGGGGAGCAGGAAGGTGGAGGAGGGCAGGAAGGTGGAGGAGGGCAGGTAGGTGGAGGAGGGCAGGAAGGTGGAGGAGGGCAGGTAGGTGGAGGAGGGCAGGGAGGTGGAGGAGATTGGGTGGTCGAGGAGACCAGAAAGGTAGATGAGAGCAGGAAGGTGGAGGAGGACAGAAAGGTGGAGAGAAGGAAGGTGGAGGAGGACAGAAAGGTGGAGAGCAGGAAGGTGTAGGAGAGCGGGAAGGTGGAAAAGGGCAGAAAGGTGGAGGAGAGTGGGAATCTGAAGAAGAATCTGTCTGACTATTGAGGCACTTCCGGACCTTTGCATGTGGTCTACATGTAACAATCATCCCCTTCTGGAATTGAATGGGCTCTCCCAGCCTTCCTAATGGTGCTATGCCCTGTAGCTGCACCCCAACAGCTCACCAACCCACCAAAGGCAACCAACATAAGACTTCGGCACCTTCAGTCTTCCATTTTTATTTGGCCAATTGTCTTGGAGAAGGGGGTTAGGAGTACAGGAGCATACCCCAAACAGCAGTACCAATCCCTCTACTCAGTGAAACTCTTTAGGCCCAGACGGGCTATGAGCTTTCTGTACCATTTCTCCTGTGCCACAGGCTGGGTTTAGACTCCTTAGGCCAGCTTGGGAGACTCTAGGCCCAGATGGGCAGCTAGGAGAACAAACACCCATCTTCTTCTGGCTTACTCCTCCAGACAAAGGGCCAAGGAGAAAAGACTGCTACAGTTGCAGTGATGACCGAGATATCACCCTTCCCATTCAGTAACATACCAGTACGTCTCATGGACGGGAAGTGGTTAAATAGAATTGTATTTTTTAAAACTGCTTTAAATGACATGATATGTAGATAAAAGCTCATCCACTGATCTGCAGATAAATGAAACAGAGTAAATAAAAAAGTAACAGAGTCACTTGATATCGCTCTATCTCCCGTCTGATCAATGTTTATAAACAATGTTACTTTGTATCTCTCTATCTCTGGTCTGATCAATGTTTATAAACAATGTTACTTTGTTTCTCTCTATCTTCTGTCTGATCAATGTTTATAAACAATGTTACTTTGTATATTTCTAAACGTACCTGTAAGTGGTTTCCTGATCGGGATCCCTGCACGCGCGTGCACCGCCGGTGACCTGCTCCAGCTGCAATTGGACACAGTGGGATCCAATCAGCGGGTCTGGTGGCCACGATCCGCCGATCGTTCCCTGGAGAGGCAGAACGGCAGTAAACAAAGCAGATTGCTGTTCTGTTAGTAGGGAAGGTAGTGATCTCGTGTTTCTGCTAAGCAGGAACACAGATCTCTGTCTTTCCACAGTTAAAGCACCTCCCCCAACACGGTTAGCAAGCACCCCCTAGGCAACCACTTAACCCTTTGATCGCCCCTGATGTTTACACCCTTC
The DNA here is from genome assembly GCF_042186555.1 of Aquarana catesbeiana. NCBI lineage: Eukaryota > Metazoa > Chordata > Amphibia > Anura > Ranidae > Aquarana > Aquarana catesbeiana. Next base: position 641,712,336 of record NC_133328.1, read on the forward strand.
CCTTGCCAGTATCATTAGTACAGTGACAGTGCATTTTTTTTTTAGCACCGATCACTGTATTGGTGTCAGTGGTCCCCAAAAAGTGTCAGTTAGGTGTCCGATTTGTCCGCCACAATGTCACAGTCCCGCTAAAAATCGACGATGGTCACCATTACCAGTAAAAATAAAAATGCCATAAATATATCCCATAGTTTGTAGACGCGATAACTTTTGCACAAAACAATCAATATACACTTATTGGGATTTTAGCAGAATATATATTGGCCTAAACTGATGAAGAAATTAGATTTAATTAATTTTTTATTTTAATTTTTTTTTTTTATTGGACGTGTTTTATAGCAAAAAAGTTAAAAATATAGTTTTGATGGCGCAAAAAAATACAATCCGCAGAGGTGATCAAATACCACCAAAAAGAAAGATCTATTTGTGGGGAAAAAAAAGGACATTGATTCTATTTGGATACAGCGTCACATGACCGTGCAATTGTCAGGTAAAGTAACGCAGTGCCGTATCCCCCCCAAAAAACGGCCTGGTCATAAAGGGGATAAAACCTTCCAGGGCTGAAGTAGTTAACTTGCGCATTCACTGTAGATTTTTTTTGCACGTTTTTTGATCGTTTGCACTACTAATGTTTAGAAAATTGATGGTTTAGGCTCAAAAAAAAAAAAAAAAAAAATTGGACACGACAGTTCGTTTTTTTTTTTTTTTTTTTTTCGCCATAAAACTTTGAATTTTCGATAATCAAAATGAGCCCACTTAGACCCCTTTCACACTAAGTTGTGTTTCAGGCGTTTTGGCGCTAGACATAGCCTCTAAATAACGCCTGAAAACCGCCTCCCATTGATTTCAGAGTGACTTTTTTTCATATTGGGGCGGTGCGATTTGCGGGAGACATTAGGAAAAGTCCTGCAAACAGCATCTTTGGGGCGCTTTGAAAGTGCTGTATGCAGCGCTCCCAAAATGCCCTGCCCATTAAAATGAATGGGCAGCGCCTCCAAAGTGCCTGAAAAGCGATTCAGAAGCGCCGCAACGCAAGCGTTTAACCCCTTCTTTGGGGTTAAAAGCGCCCCGCTAGTGGCCGAAAAGTGCCGCTTAAATAGCGCTAAAGCGCCGCTAAAACTGGCAGCACTTTAGCGCTAGCGCAGCCGGCGGCCCCAGTGTGAAAGGGGTCTAATGTTTCGAAAAGTCGAACAATCGAGCGCATCGAATGTTTTTTCAAAACCGTTTTCTAACCATGTATGGCCATGCTTTCCAAGGTGATGTACAGCTGCACCAGGTTGTGCACTCTCCAGTTTCGAGTAAATCAACCCCATTATGTTTTCCCCTTCAAGAGACCCTGTCATGTTGCCTATTCAGTAATTGGGTCTATGTGAAGTCCCCCCCCAACCTTACAGCTTCTACACCAAAAAAAGAAAAAAATACTTTTTGGCAGGGCAGTCTTAACAGCATCGTGGGCCTCTGGGCAAAGTAATGCGCTTGCCCCCTATCAGTCTGCCCCAATCTATGCACCCACCGTACTCTCAAGAATAAAGTATAAATAATTGATAGAATGTAACATATATTTATTAGTACTTTCAATAAAATTGATTTTAAACAATAAGAAAACATGCCATAAATCAAAGACTAATCAACACAAAGGACACAGTACAGGGGGCAGACAGGAAGGCAAAGTATGGGGGGGGATACTGATCGGGGGGGGGTTACTGATCAGGGGGGAAAGATACTGGGATCAGCAGGGCAAGATACTGGGACCAGGGGGGCAAGATACTGGGACCAGGGGGGCAAGATACTGGGATCAGGGGGGCAAGATACTGGGACCAGGGGGGCAAGATACTGGGACCAGGGGGGCAAGATACTGGGATCAGGGGGGCAAGATACTGGGATCAGGGGGGCAAGATACTGGGACCAGGGGGGCAAGATACTGGGATCAGGGGGGCAAGATACTGGGATCATAAGGGCAAGGATCATGAGGGCAAGATACTGGGATTGGGGGGGAGCAAGATACTGGGATCAGGGGGGCAAGATACTGGGACCAGGGGGGCAAGATACTGGGACCAGGGGGGCAAGATACTGGGATCATAAGGGCAAGGATCATGAGGGCAAGATACTGGGATTGGGAGGGCAAGATACTGAAATCAGGGGGGCAAGATACTGAAATCATAAGTGCAAGGATCATGAGGGCAAGATACTGGGATTGGGGGGGGGCAAGATACTGGGATCAGGAGGGCAAGATACTGGGACCAGGGGGGCAAGATACTGGGATCAGGGGGGCAAGATACTGGGATCATAAGTGCAAGGATTGTGAGGGCAAGATACTGGAATTGGGGGGGGGGGGCAAGATACTGAAATTAGGGGGGCAAGATACTGAAATCATAAGTGCAAGGATCATGAGGGCAAGATACTGGGATTGGGGGGGGGGCAAGATACTGGGATCAGGAGGGCAAGATACTGGGATTGGGGGGGGGGCAAGATACTGGGATCAGGAGGGCAAGATACTGGGATCAGGGGGGCAAGATACTGGGATCAGGAGGGCAAGATACTGGGATCAGGAGGGCAAGATACTGGGATCAGGAGGGGGGGGTCAAGATACTGGGACCAGGTGGGGGCAAGATACTGAAACCAGGGGGGGCGAGATAGTGGGACAGGGGGGACCAAGATACTGGGACCGGGGGGGGGCAAGATACTGGGATCGGGAGGGCAAGATACTGGGATCAGGGGGGCAAGATACTAGCATCAGGGGAGCACAGTACAGGTTCTGGGACGCTGACATCCCTGGGAAAGCTTAGTATAAAGTGTAACTATCCCAGCAAATCGGGGACAGTTGGCAAGTATGAGGTAATGCAAGATTATCACGAGGCCCCTGTGCACCTGGGGCCCCTGGGCAGTGCCCAAGGGTGCCCATGCAATAAGACACCCTTGCTTTTTGGTATGGAGGAGCATGTCACCTCCTTCCATGATGTGGAGATCTGGCCAATTACCCGTGATATGAAGGAGAACATAACATCGCAGTTACATCTAAACTCTGACACCAGTCGACAAGGGGGTACTCTTTGACCACCATCCAAGGGGGTAGGTGTTGTAGAAGTAGGTATACGTTGGTTGGGGGTGGGGGGGTGGGCTTTAAACAGACCCAGCCACTTTGCCCCTTATTGGCCAAGCTCACATGGTGCCTTTAAAGCAGCACTCTTTTTCATAGGAGCCGGATCTCTCCAACATAAGCAGCGGCGTATACGCCTCCTTTACTATACAGCAAAGGCTTTCAAAGCCCTCAGTCCAGGCGGAGTGGATTGGAGCTTAGTAAGGGCGTTGTTGACAGTAAACTTCTTCTGACAACGAACAATAAATAGAACAGCAAAACACCCGAGAAGGTAAAGCTCTCCCTAAACTGCCGACAATACGCCGCGTACTGTAATAAAGCCCTCTGGGTAATCCCGGCAATCTATCCCACAAATATTTTAGCGGCTTTATTGGCTCTGTTTGCACGAAAGGAAAGTCAAGCGCGCCCCCGTAATCTCCAAGAGAAATTGTGGCAATTAGGCGATATTCCCCGACGAAGGCTGCGTAATCCTCCTGTTTTCATTAAAAGGCCACGTGGAGGGGAGGAAAGGAAAGAATAATATTATGAGAGGAGCGCGGCCCCCGGGGCGGGATGACATACCGCGATTCAATAGAGAGATAATAATACGTATTTCCCCGTAGGAAGGGTCCTGGCTCTCGGGACTTGAAAGATGTCAGAAATGTCATGGCGATACTGTTCTACATAATAATCCCAGCTTGATTAAATTACCAATTTAATCATCGTATGATGAATATACCCGGTGTGATAATGATTTGTATGAGTTCATACAGTGCCTTGCAAAAGTATTCACCCCCCCCCCCCCTTGGCATTTTTCGTGTTTTGTTGCCTCACAACCTGGAATTAACATGGATTGTTTGAGGATTTGCATCATTTAATTTACAGAACACGCCCACAACTTTGTAGGTTTTTTTTTTTTTTATTATTATTATTGTGAAGCAAACAACAAATAGGACAAAATAACAGAAAAAGTCAATGTGCATAACTATTCACCCCCCTAAAGTCAATACTTTGTAGAACCACCTTTTGCGGCTATCACAGCTCCAAGTCCCTTTGGATAAGTCTCTATGATCTTGCCACATCTTACCACTGGGATTTTTGCCCATTCCTCCTCGCAAAGCTGCTCCAGCTCCTTCAAGTTGGAGTTCTTTGGCATTAACTCGACTCGCCGTGTTTGGAAGAAGAAAAATGCTGACTATGACCCTAGGAACACCATCCCCCTACAGTCAAGCACAGAGGTGGAAACATTATGCTTTGGGGCTGTTTCTCAGCTAAATGTACAGGCCGACTTTGTCGCATTGAGGGGCCAATGGACGAGGCCACATATTGTAAAATCTTGGATGAGAAGCTTCTTCGCTCAGCCAGAACACTGAAGATGGGTCGTGGATGGGTCTTCCAGCATGACAATGACCCAAAACATACCACCAAGGCAACAAAGGAGTGGCTCAAGAAGAAGCACATCAAGGTCATTGAGTGGCCTAGCCAGTCTCCAGACCTTAATCCCATAGAAAATTTATGGAGGGAGCCAAGACTTCGAGTTGCCAAGAAACCTTAAGGATTTAGAGAAGATCTGTAAAGAAGAGTGGACCAAAATCCCTCCTGAGATGTGTGCAAACCTGGTCACCAACTACAAGAAATGTCTGACCTCTGTGCTTGCCATCAAGGATTTCTTCACCAAGTACTAAGTCATAATTTGCTTGGGGATTAAATACATATTTTACTCACTGAACTGCAACTCAATTTAGAACATTTGTATTATGTGTTTTTTTCTGGATTTTTTGGTTGATATTCTGTCTCTATCATATAAAATACACCTATGATAAAATTATAGACCCTTCATTTCTTTGTAAGTGGGCAAACTTACATAATCTGCAGGGGATCAAATAATTTTTTCCCCCCACTGTATCTACAGGGGCAACCCTGGTTGTCACACAGGCTGGACTTCAAAACATGTCCATCTCCATTACATGGGGAGATTAGTTTACACAAGGAAAAGCTTTAGGGTCCATTCACACCAACTTGTTTTAAGTGCGCTACAACGATATCTCCTGAGCGGACATTCAAGTCCATTGAAGGAGCATCTTCTCAAGAGATTTCAGCTGCTCTGTACTCCCCAGGATCTCGCTGGAAGAAGTGTGATGTCATCCACGCCTAGGGCACCACAGGCAGTAGATGGGGTAGGGCAAGTATAAAAACTTTTCTTCTTTACAGGACACCTACTAATAGAAGGTGATTTGTGACACGGGAGGGACCTGGACCTTGCATTTTACTGCAAGGTCTTCTTTAATTCCGACATATTATACAAATATATTGGACGCAATACAAAGTCACATCGTTACCGTATATACTCGAGTATAAGCTGAGTTTTTCAGCACATTTTTTGTGGCCCTGTATCTTGAGGCCCCTTGGTGCTAGGAACCCCAAATTGGTGTGCAAACCCAGTGGAACTAGCGCTACAACATATCCAACATATCCAAAGGGGTTCTAGCACCAAGTGGCCCTTAGATACGGGGCCCCAAATTCGGTTTGGAAAATGTCATTCTCTGCTGCAGAAAAGTGCTTGACATATTCCGAACCAAATTTGGGGTCCCGTATCTAGGGGACACTTGGTGCTAGGAACCCCAGCTTTGGATATGTTGTAGTGCTAGTTCCACTGGGTTTGCACACTAAATTTGGGGTTCCTAGCACCAAGTGGCCTCAAGACCCCTATCCCAGGGCACCAAGTGGCCCTGGGATAGGGGTCCCCAAAATCGGTCAACTGTGTCCATCTGCAGCAATGTCATTTCGGGACCCTTTGGGTCCAGAGACCCCAAATTTTGGCTGCAGCTAGGGGGCATCTAGGAACCCTTAACTACCGAGTTTGAAGTTCGGGGGACCTATGGCTGCAAATGGGCACAGTGAGGCTGCAAATAGCCATTGTTGACCCTCTTTTCTACTTACAATAGCTGTGCATTTCTCATCCTAGGCTTATACTCGAGTTAATAAGTTTCCCCAGTTTTTTGTGGTAAAATTAGGTGCCTCGGCTTATATTCGTGTCGACTTATACTCAAGTATATACGGTACTGTGATTTGTAAAGGTAAAGAGATCCTCAGGATTTATCTCAGATCTTTTTTCTTTTTTCTAAAAATTTAATTTCTAATCTCCTGGTCTTAGATAAGGTTAGTGTGACACACGATGTCATCGCCTGATTCTTATCGACTCCGCAGAGCGTCGCCGTACAAATCCGAGTTAAGAGCAGTCGAAGTTTATTAATTTCTTAAGTGGCCCCCCTGGGCAGGAAACACGCGCGCGGCATTACGACTTTTCTCTCTGCGGATATAAAGTTCTCCAAAACAAAAATCTGACGCGGGGTCCCTGCGGCGCACAGCTGTGTCACTTTCTTCTTAGTTAAAAGGGGCTACGAAAGCTTTCCAGAAAGTCGTTTGTATTTGATTTCCTCATTTCGTTGCTCTGTATGTTCACTGGAATATTTGGGGAATTTGGGACCGAGCCAAGCGCGTTTTTTAGCGGCGGGCCCTCCCGTGGAAAACACGTAAACTGCTACATGCGCTTGGGGCGCCATTTAGAAATAATGGCACCACAAACGCGTCACGTGTTTTTAGAAGCGCAGGCAGAAAACGCACATTTCTGCCCTCGGTTCTGCTACTACGCCCAGATGTGAACAGAACCTTAACCACTTTAGCTCTGGAAGGTTTACCCCCCCCCCCCCCTTCATGACCAGCCCATTATTTGTGATATGGCACTGCGTTATTTTAACTGAAAATTGCACTGTACCCAAACAAAATTTGTGTCCTTTTTTTCCCCACAAATAGAGCTTTCTTTTGCTGGTATTTGATCACCTCTGCGTTTTTTATTTTTTGCGCTATAAAAAAAAAGAGACCAACAATTCCAACAATTTAAAAAAAAAAAAAAAAAACAATATTTTTTACTTTTTCCTATAATAAATATTAAAAAAAAATGTAAAAAAACAAATTTCTTCATCAGTTTAGATAGATGTGTATTCTTCTACACATTTTTGGTTAAAAAAAAAAAAAAATCGCAATAAGCGTATATTGATTGGTTTATGCAAAAATTATAGCACCTACAAACTATGGGATAGATGTATGGCATTTTTATTATTATTTTTTTTTTACTAGTAATGGCGATGATCAGTGATTTTTAGCGGGACTGCGACATTGCGGCGGACAGATCAGACACTTTTGACACTCTTTTGGAAACAGTGACATTTATACAGCGATCAGTGCTATAAAAAATGCACTGATTACTGTATAAATGTCACTGGCAGGAAAGGGGTTAACACTAGGGGGCGATCAAGGGGTTAAATGTGTTCCCTGGGAGGTGTTTCTAACTGTATGGGGGCTGGGCTGACTGGTGGAGGAGGAGAGAGATTGCTGTTCCTGATCACTAGGAACAGACGATCTCTCTCTCTCCCCCCCCCGACACCGACAGATCCCCTGCCTGTCTCTGGAGTGATTGCGGGTGGCCGGTGGACACAGAGTCCACTGGACCTGGTGGTTGGCTCCCCCACTCGTGAATGGGCGCGCGCGCCACTGGAGCGGTTCGCGCTGGGGAGCCAACTTGCCGCAGTACGATGGTAACTAGTTAAATAAAACTTTTATGTTTCCATTACAGACCTTATTATAAACCCAGTGTTGTCATCATTGGATCTTTGCACTTCTCTATGCAATGCAGGCAGATTGCGGCTGCTGGGAGGGGACAGCAGGGGGCTGTACATCGCTTCCTGAACACATCACAGCACCCCGCCTCAGTACTCCTCAGTCCTGATGCAAGCAGTGGGAGGAGTTATGCAAATATCAAAATGCCTTGCTGGGTGGATGCCAGTCTGGAGGAGTGGGCGTTCCTAGGCTGGCTGTATTTGCATGCGGACCACACTAAGAAACTCACTTCCTGCCCTAGAGTGATAAGTCACTCACTGTACTCATAAATAATGTTTTCACCCTTGGACATAAAGTGTAGTGGGACTACAGAACACCTCCCCCCTGCCCGTGTTATGGAAATGAGGAGTGGAAAGTGTTCCATAGTCCACAGAGAGAATGGTGCAGGACTAATAAAGTTGCCTAAGATTTGATGAGACTGCAGAGCGCACAAGAGAACACTGGATTTCTGGCAGGATTGAGAGATTTTTATATTTATTTTTTTTTGCATTTATATAACAGATATAACAAAAGACTTTCAACCAAAAAATGTCCAAAAATCCACAAAACACTTTCAATACCTGTTCTTAGTAAACTTTATTGTCACCAACTACACAAGCAAAAAGACATCTCCTTTACCCCTCCACCTGTGGTTTGCGGCTGACGCATTTTGCCCACAATACAGGCTTAGTTATAAATAGAGGGGTCTGAGTAACCTAACTTGCTCTTTCACTTGTATGGTTGGTGTCTATAAAGGTTTATTAGGACCAAAAAAATAAAAAAAATAAAAAAACAGTGGCGTGCAGATTGTACTTTAAAGAGTAACTCCCATTTTGCAAGGGGGAAAAAAATAGCAAATAAAAAAAAATCATAATATAGCGTATACAACTGCAACACAAGTCATATTGTAATCGAACGTTATTAAAAAGTACCTTTCCTTTTCAATCTACAACTCTGTAATTTTCTGCAAAATGCAATATGGCTACCTGGAGGTGTGTACAGAATGCCCCCCAGAAACATCATTTCCTTCTTGTGTGATTGGCTCACTGATTTTTTTCTAGAAGTCTGTACTAAGATACAAGTCAGATATCTCACATCACCTGCAACAAAAAATTTCATGTTTGATGAGATACTCCCAATAAGAAATCACGTCTAAAGGGATGCAGACCCTGCAATTTTCCTCATTAGAACCCTGCAAGCGCAGCAGCTGATTGATAATGATGAAACTACTCCCATTAGATTCACTTCCCGCATTGGGGCACTGAGAAACACACAGGGATTTCTTTCAGAATAACAAAAGGTAGAAATCTGCAACAAAGTTTCTTCAAATCCTTGCACTATACATCGATCACCCAGAGTGGAATGATTTTTTTCTCAACAAAAGTGGGGGTTCTCATTAAATATGTTTTGATGAGGAGGGTGAGTAAGGAGAGGTGGGTATATAAAAGATAAACCTCTAAACTTTAACAGGGTTAGTCTATAGGTGGCTTCCCATATAAAAAGAGGAACTACAAGCAACAGAATGTCTTTCCAGGAGATCCAAGTAAGGAACAAAGACTTCAGAGTCATGTGTTTCTATAACAATCCCTTTATGTAAAATTATGTGTAAGCACAAAAAGATGAAAGCCACCGTATGCAGATAAGAAAGCTGTCCCCAGAACGGCACAAATAATAAAAAAGAACAGTAGAGGGTACGGCATCATAAACCGAATGACAATGAGCACATTATCATTATTTAATAATATTTATTGCAGAGAGTTTTTTCGTTTGCATGAAAATGAGTTACACAGCGGCCACAACAGTGATATTAATCTTATATATTACTAGGTGATAAAATTGAAGACACAAATGAGCTAAATTCACTGCAGAGGAATTCTAAAACCTATCACCTTGGCACCTGTGCTGCACCCATCGCCGTTCCACTTTTAGAGCTCCACAACTCCCAAACCTCCTGAGAGTTAAAACTCACTTAAAGCAAAAAAATGTAAATAGATACATTTAAAAAAAATATTAAACATGTTTTAGTTCACTTATGTATTATTATTGTAAATCATTTTTCAGTTAAAGTAATTACTTTAGAAGTTTGTATGAATAAATTCCTGATATGTCATTATATACAGCAACCAACCAATCTCAGACTTGTTTAGTTGCAAATCAAGAAAAGTGTGGAAATAATTTGGTGTAGAGAAACTACCAGTCCAGAATCTATATAACCTGTCTGTTACGGTACTATGACTTCCAATTGTACTTGCAGAATTCCTGCCAGGACTTCCAATGGTACTTCCAGAATTCCTGCCAGTACTTTCAATGGTACTTCCAGAATTCCTGCCAGGACTTCCAAAAGGTACTTCCGAATCCCTGCCAGGACTTCCAAAGGTACTTCCAGAATCCTTGTCAGGGCTTTCAATGATATTTCCAGAATCCCTATCAGGACTTCCAAAGGTACTTCTAGAATCCCTACCAGGACCTCTAAGACCTCTAATGATACTTCCAAAATTCCTGCCAGGACTTACAATACTACTGACAGAATACTTGCCAGAACTTCCAAAGGAACTTCTAAAATTGCTGGCAGGACTTCCAATACTACTCACAGAAAATGCAATGACTTCCAATGGTACTCATAGAATCCCTGCCAAGACATCCAAAGGTACATGTAGAAACCTTGCCAGGGCTTCCAAAGGAACTCCCAGAATCCTTTCCAGGGCTTCCAATGATACTTCAAGAATTCCTACCAGCACTTCCAATAGTACTTCCAGAATTCCTGCCAGGACTTCCAATGGTACTTCCAGAATCCTTGTCAGGGCTTTCAATGATATTTCCAGAATCCCTACCAGGACTTCCAAAGGTACTTCTAGAATCCCCACCAGGACCTCTAATGGTACTTCCAAAATTCCTGCCAGGACTTCCAATGATACTTCAAAAATCCCTGTCACGACTCCCAATGCTACTCACAGAATACTTGCCAGAACTTCCAATGGTACTCCCAAAATCCCTGCCAGGACTTCCAATACTACTCACAGAAAACCTGCCATGACTTCCAATGGTACTCATAGATTCCCTAAAAGGACCTTCAGTGGTACTCAGAAAATCCCTGCCAGAACTTTCAGAATTCCCAGAAATGGCACTGGGCATGTCCTCTGACCAGACGGGTATTTAAGCTCAAGCAATAATGTGGCACTGTGTCTCCTCTCCAGAAACTTGAGATCTTTGGTACAATAATACTTGCCTGTTTGTTGACCTGACTACCCTCTTGCTGCCTGCCTTGACCTCTGCTCAGACCTGACTATGCTCTTGTTTGCTGTCTTCCTAGACTTCTCCTCTGACCTGATTATGCCCTTGCTGCTTGCCCTGACCTCTGCTGGGACCTGACTACTCTCTTGCCTACTGGTTTCCTTGATCCCCACCTGGACCTGGCTATTTTCTCCTCTTCATCCCCGTGAACAGTCTCCACACTGCAGCCTCTCTATTCCAGGCACCCCCTTAGTGAGACAAACCCAAGGGCTATAACCTTTTGTCAATTTGCAGCAAAGTAAACCAGGACCAGTAGGGTTCCTAGCCCGTCTCCACCATCAGTGAAGACCAACTGCCACTTAAATTCTGCTCTGTGGGTCACCCACCAAGGGTCATCACAACACTGTTCAAATGCCATCAGTACTGCTATAATAACAGAATAACCCTAGAGTTCCAGCACTGCTCTTCTTTGTTTCCAAAGTTCCATGTAGTTAACAGAACTGCAGCCTCTGAAAAATGCTGTCACCTTATAATGAAGGCAGGGTAAGGGGAGCTCCAGGGTATCTGTATTACTTGGCAAGTAGAAAGAATCAATATGTGTAGTTCAACACAAAAACAGAGGAGAAGATTAGTGCACCTGCAGTATGTCTACTACCCGGGAATGTTTGATGTGGCTGGAAGGAGAACAGCATGCCGGCTTTAATCTAATCAGCTTCCTTCGGTGCGGGAATTGTAGCAAAAGTCATTGAAATGGTCATATACAAATATGAAAGTATCATCCTCCATTCATCACATGGAATCATCTCCTTTCATCCATCTATCAATCTATAAAATCCCCCCCTACACACATAGAAACCAGCTCCCCATTGCTGCCCATCACCCATTCCATAACCACCAAGTGTTTTCGGTTATATTATTATTATTATTATTAAACACAACATCTCACAAAAGTCAGTACACCCCTCACAGTTTTGTAAATCTTTTCTTCTATCTTTTCATGTGACAACACTGAAGAAATGACACTTTGCTACAATGTAAAGTAGTGAGTGTACAGCTTGTATAACAGTGTAAATTTGCTGTCCCCTCAAAATAACTCAACACACAACCATTAATGTCTAAACCGCTGGCAACAAAAGTGAGTACACCCCTAAGTGAAAATGTTCAAATTGGGTCCAATTAGCCATTTTCCCTCCCCGGAGTCATGTGACTCATTAGTGTTACAAGGTCTCAGGTGTGAATGGGGATCAGGTGTGTTAAATTTGGTGTTATCGCTCTCACTCGCTCATACTAATCACTGGAAGTTCATCATGGCACTTTAATGCAAAGAACTGAGGATCTGATTGGGCCCAATATGGGGAGTGATCACATGGGCCCAATACAGGGGGTGATCACATGTCCCCAATATGGGGGTTGATCACATGGGCCAATATGGGGGGTGATCACATGGGCCCCATACGAGGGGCAATCACATGTCCCCAATATGGGAGGTGATCACGTGGGCCAATACGGGGGGGGGGGGTTGTGATCACATGGGCCCAATACAAGGGGTGATCATATGGCCTAATATGGGGGTGATCACATGGACCCAACACAAGGGGTGATCACATGGACCCAACACAAGGGGTGATCACATGGCCCAATATGGGGGGTCATCACATGGGCCCCATACAAGGGGCAATCACATGTCCCCAATATGGGAGGTGATCACATGGGCCCAATACAAGGGGTAATCACATGGCCCAATATGGGGGGGTGATCACATGGGCCCAATACAAGGGGTGATCACATGGCCCAATATGGGGGGTGATCACATGGCCTAATATGGGGGGTGATCACATGGGCCCCATACAAGGGGCAATCACATGTCCCCAATATGGGAGGTGATCACATGGGCCCAATACAAGGGGCAATCACATGTCCCCAATATGGTAGGTGATGACATGGGCCCAATACAAGGGGTAATCACATGGCCCAATATGGGGGGTCATCACATGGACCCAATACAGGGGTAATCACATGGCCCAATATGGGGGGTCATCACATGGACCCAATAAAAGGGGTGATCACATGGCCCAATATGGGGGGTGATCACATGGACCCAATACAAGGGGTAATCACATGGCCCAATATAGGGGGTCATCACATGGACCCAATACAAGGGGTGATCACATGGCCCAATATGGGAGGTGATCACATGGACCCAATACAAGGGGTGATCACATGGCCCAATATGGGGGGTGATCACATGGACCCAATACAAGGGGTGATCACATGGCCCAATATGGGGGGTGATCACATGGACCCAATACAAGGGGTGATCACATGGCCCAATATGGGGGGTGATCACATGGACCCAATACGGGGGGGTGATCGTATGGACCCAATACAAGGGGTGATCACATGGACCCAATACAAGGGGTGATTACATGGCCCAATATGGGGGATGATCACATGGACCCAATACGGGGGGTGATCACATGGCCCAATATGGGGGGTGATCCCATGGGCCTGATACCGAGAACCACTGCATGCCCAAGGGGGCATGCCAGTGCTAGTGTGCACCAGGGGGAGCCACCCACCAGCAGTAAATGTATTGTTGTGAGACAGCAAGTGGTTAAATTGTACAATAAAGTCTATAATTTCATGTTTACAAGTCAAGGATCATGTTCTATGATAATAATTACTGATGAATACTCAGGGTGAAGCCGTACATTATAGATCTCCTGCGTTATAGAATTCTTTTAGGGAAAAAAAATGCAAACAACCCATTACAGCCACGTCATTAAAAGCCTGCGCTGCCATCAAAGACCCCATAGAAAGCTATTAACTATCTGAAAGAAAGAGACATTAATGGCTGACCTCTACCTCACTGTTAATGTAACGTTACATTGTGTTGGTATATTTCAGTTCACATGAAGCATTTATTACATTGTATCTCCTCTAATTCAAAACAGAGTCATTACCGAGATAGAAGAGTTTACATCAGCCCCGGAATCATGTCACCATCTAACACCATTGTCCACTGCCAGGCAAGATCAATGATATGAAGTGTATGGAAACCCAACAAAGAACTTCTCTTATTTGCTCCATTTCAATCTGTTAAATCTGAAATCATTTTGTTACTCCAGAGATAAAACGATAATCCTGCTACTTTATAAAACTGCGGTTTGGCCACATCTGAAGTATTCCTTCCAGTTCTGGTCACCAGTCCTCAGAAGGGATGTGCTGGAGCTGGAAGCGAGTCCGGAGAAAGGCAACAAAATGAATCAGGGGACTGGAGAACCTCAATTACGAGGAACCACTACACTCACTAAACGTATTCTCCCTGGAGAAGAGAGAGGAGATAAGATAGCGATTGACAAATACCTTAATGGTGATCCCAGCATAGGACAAAAACTATTCAGTCTCAGGGAGTGTAAAGCCTTCGTACACACGATTGGATTGTTGGCCAACAAAACCGTGGAATTTTGTCTGAAGGGCGTTGGCCCAAGCTTGTCTTGCATACACCCGGCCACACAATTGTTGGCCAACAATTATGAACGTAGTGACGTACTACGTGGGTTTTCAGTTCTTTAGCGCCACCCTTTGGGCTCCTTCTGCTAATTTTGTGTTAGTAGAAGTTTGGTGAGTGTTGAGTCGCGCTTTTCATTTCGCGCTTTTCAGTTCGTTTCTGAATGGCCGTTCGTCAACCAGCTGCGGAATCGGAGGAGAACATGTTATTTGTTATTGGCCTTGGAGTTATTGCTTTGACATTATTTTTTTGGTTGAATAACAATTTGATTTGGTATATTTTCTATATTTTTGGATGCATAGGATGCACTTTTTGGTTAAGTTCTATTGGCAGATATCATGTTTAATTTTATTTGTTTTCTTTTTTTAATGCACAATAAAAACATTGTGTAGAATAATACTTGGCTGTGTGTTTTACTTCAAATGACAGTTTGGGAGTCGGCAGTTACATTTACAAAAAAATAAAATGTAAAATTAACAAGAGACACCAACATAGTTGTATCTTTGATCTTAAAAACTCCGGGATAATGATGTTG
The DNA here is from genome assembly GCF_042186555.1 of Aquarana catesbeiana. Classification (NCBI taxonomy): domain Eukaryota; kingdom Metazoa; phylum Chordata; class Amphibia; order Anura; family Ranidae; genus Aquarana; species Aquarana catesbeiana. The sequence goes on from NC_133328.1 coordinate 641,727,345, forward strand.
TGGCACCAAAAAAACAAAACAAAATAAGAAGCATAATAATATTATTCTTGATATCATTAGAAAAAAAAAGCCTTTGAAAATTAGTTTGCAATAACTCCATCAGTATCACCAGCAAAGCAGCTTCATTATTATCCCATTAAAGAAGAAGAGAATTGTGCGCTGCATTTCCAGATTTCATAATTTGCCGCGTCACGAATGTTAATTCTCTATTACCAACGCTAGTTTACAAGACCGGCGGCTTCCGGCTCGTTCCTTGCTTCCGAGCATGCGTGTTTGTACTTTGGACTTTTGTCCGACGGACTTGTGTACGCACGCTTGGAAAATCCGACAACAGACATTTGTCCGCGGAAAATTTAAAAACCTGCCATCCAACATTTGTCCGCGGAAAATCCGAAAACAATTGTCCGATGGTGCCTACAAACGGTCGGATTTACCACCAACAGCCTGTCATCACACGTTTCCCGATGGAAAGTGCGATCGTGTGTACGCGGCTTTAGACTTTTGTTCCGAAGGGCATGTGCCGTGAACTTGTCTTGCATATTAACGGCACACAATTGTCGGCCAACAAACACGAACGTAGCGACGCACTACGTAGAATTTCAGCTCTTGAGCGCCACCCTTTAGACCCCTTCTGCTAATGTCGTGTTTGGTGAGGCATTGATTCTGAGCATGCGTATTTGTACTTTGGACTTTTGTGTGACGGACTTGTGTACAGACGAAACGAAAATCTGACAACAGACCGTTGTCCGACAAAAATTTACTAGCCCGCCATCCAACATTTGTTGGCGGAAAGTTGGCCAACAATTGTCTGATGGAGCGTACTAACGGTCGGATTTTAGGCAAACAGTCTGTCATCACACATTTCCCGGAAGAAAATCCGATCGTGTGTATGAGGCTTAATTTTTTGCGATTCGGCACTATGTCTCTTTAACTGACAATTGCGCGGTCGTGCGAAGTTGCACCCAAATAAAATCGACGTCCTTTTTTTTCCCCACAAATAGAGCTTTCTTTTGGTGGTATTTAATCGCCTCTACAGTTTTTATTTTTTGCGCTATAAACAAAAAAATAGCGACAATTTCGAAAAAAACACAATATTTTTTACTTTTTGCTATAATAAATATCCCCATTTTTAAACAAAAAAAAAGTGATTTTTTTCTCAGTTTAGGCCGATGTGTATTCTTCTACATATTTTTGGTAAAAAAAAAAATCGTAATAAGCGTATATTGATTGGTTTCCCCAAAAGTTATGGCGTCTACAAAATAGGGGACAGTTTTATGGCATTTTTATTATTATTATTTTTTTTTTTTACTAGTAATGGGGGCGATCTGCAATTTTTATTGGGACTGCGACATTATGGCGGACATATCGGACACTTTTGACACATTTTTTTGGGACCATTGGCATTTATACAGCGATCAGTGCTATAAAAATGCATTGATTACTGTAAAAATGTCACTGGCAGGGAAGGGGTTAACACTAGGGGGCGATCAAGGGGTTAACCGTGTTCTCTGCTATGCGTTTCTAACTAAAGGGGGGAGGGGACTGACTATAGGAGATGACAGATCGTGGTTCCTAGCTATTAGGAACACACGATCTGTCTCTCCTTTACACCCACACTTCCGTGTTCTGCCTCTTGTGCCCGCGATCGCTCGTGACCGGCGCTCATCACGACCGTCGGCCACGAGCGTCGGCACCCCCGCAGCGCAACTTGCTGTCGCCGACGTACAGCTACGACGGCTCGCGGGATCGTGCCGACCTGCTGCAGCAAAATGATGGCGGCTGGTCGGCAAGCGGTTAAGGACTCTTGGATGTGCATCTTAGTGTACACAATATACAGGGATATGGGAAATTATTACTGACATGATTACACACACACCTTCACCGATTGAACTGGATGGACTAGTGTCTTTATTCAACCTTACCTACTATGTAACTATGTTATATCCATCCAATAAGTGAAAAAATACCTGTTGATCCTGCCAGAAATCCAATGAGATCATATCTTCCCCTGTGTCCGCTGCTCTCTTGTTAGGTATTATTGTTCCCACAAATCTCCATAAATTACAAAACACACCCCTAATTATACATAAAAAATGAGAGGGGGGTTGTTGTTGTGTAGTCCTAAAGCACTTCCCATCCTAGGGTGACAAAGCTGCACCTCTATAGATACAGTGCAGTGAGTGTTATTACCCTTAGGACAAGAAGTGTGCTAATAGCAGGATTACTAGGAGAACATTTAGAAAAAAAAGACTGAACAAAGAAAACTAATGCAGCAGCCAACGCATCTAAGGGCTGGTTTGCACTTTTGACCAAAAATGCAATAAGATTGACTGCTCGATCAAATTGTCACGTTTATGGTCAGCCTTAAGCCTAGTACTGTGCATGCTAGAAAACGAGAACATGGTCTTTAAATGAGGCAAATCACTAGAAAAAAAAATTAGGAGAAAACAGTAAGGAGAAAAAGTATTTGATCCCCTGTTGATTTTGTACGTTTGCCCGCTGACAAAGAAACAATCAGTCTATAATTTTAATAGTAGATTTACTATAACAGTGAAAGACAGAATAGCAACAAAAATATCCAGAAAAACTCATTTCAAAAAGTTATAAATTGATTTGCATTTTAATGAGTGAAATAAGTATTTGATCCCTTATCAGTCAGCAAGATTTCTGGCTCCCAGGTGTCTTCTATACGGGTAATTAGCCGAGATTAGGAGCACTCTCTTAAAGGGAGTGCTCCTAATCTCAGCTTGTTACCTGTACCAAAGACACCTGTCCACAGAAGCAATCAATCAGATTCCAATCTCTCCACCATGGCCAAGAGTCCAAAGAGCTGTCCAAGGATGTCAGGGACAAGACTGTAGACCTACACAAGGCTGGAATGGGCTACAAGACCATCGCCAAGCAGCTTGGTGAGAAGGAGACAACAGTTGGTGCGATTATTCGCAAATAGAAGAAACACAAAGTGACTGTCAAACTCTCGGTCTGGGGCTCCATGCAAGATGTCACCTCGTGGAGTTTCAATGATCATGAGAACGGTGAGGAATCAGCCCAGAACTACATGGGAGAATCTTGTCAATGATCTCAAGACAGCTGGGACCATAGTCACCAAGAAAACATTTGGTAACACACTACACCATGAAGGACTGAAATCCTGCAGCACCCTCAATGTCCCCCTGCTCAGGAAAACACATGTACAGGCCCATCTGAAGTTTGCTAATGAACATCTGAATGATTCAGAGGAGAACTGGGTGAAAGTGTTGTGGTCAGATGAGACCAAAATCGAGCTCTTTGGCATCAACTCGCCATGTTTGGAGGAGGAGGAGGAATGCTGCCTATGACCCCAAGAACACCATTAAAATTATAGACTGAGTCAACCGTGTGTATGGCCTGCTATCAGAGCTTACACCGGGTTGATGACTTACCTTTTTCCTCTAATGAAAGTGTTCTAGTCTGGTGACTGGGAGCTCCGACTGCAGCTCTGTATATTGGGAAGAAGGATAGAAGATCACATGCTTCCCCGTACCCAGAAGTGCCAGGTATTTCTGAATTCCAAAAGACAAACAGAAGACCCTGGGAAAGGTAAGTATCAGTAGGAGGGGTGTGAGAGAACCTGTCAATTTGACCTTAATGGGGAAAGTCACAAATTCCTTTTGACAACCATAAGCCCACAAGTACCCTATATGGCCAAACGTTGGTGGATCCCTGACCCTCACAGCTATATGCACTTCCCATTCAAAAGCCATGGCCGTTCATATGAAGTGGTCTCCTTTGTGGCTATAATGTCCTCCACTCTTCTGGGAAGACTTTCCACAGGATTTTGGTGGGTGCCTGTGGGAATTTGTGGCCATTTGTGAGGTCTGGTTGACACAGCAGGTGATCCAGGTCCTGACAACACCCAGCACTCACAGAATGTCCTCAGTGTCCAGGTTAAATGACTCTGGGGATCAATCAACTCAGAAGACTGAGGACATCTCGTGCTATAAATGAGTATTACATCCAAAGCTTTTTTTTAAATTGTTTTATTTTTAAAGCAGCTGTTGCAAGCTATAAGGATATGTAAGGTTCCATGAGGAGGTGGAGCAGGTACAAGGCAGCAGCATGCAGGGAACAGCAAACAGGGCATGGGCAGGAACAGGGTAATGGGTAGCAGTATCTGGCAGGAAGCTAAACATTGGAGTGAGAGGCACTAATAAGGGATGACCTAAATACCTGCCCGGCAGCCAGCATCAGGTGGAAACTGATTACCGGGATCCGCTGTCTTCTGGGAGACACCCGCTGGTGGACACTGGAATAACCACCCTCCACCCAGGGAACCACAATGCCACTAGCAGGTGATCCAGGTCTTGACACAGAGGCACACTGAAGTCACTAGATGACACAGGATGCTCATGAGTGCATTGGGGAAAATGTAGTAATTAGATGACACAGGAGGACCTAGATACCCTCCCAGCAGCCAGCATCAGGTGAAAACTGATTATTGGGATCTGCTGTCTGCTGGGAGACATACGCTGGTGGACACTGGAATTACAACCCTCCACCCAGGGAACCACAGTGCCACCAACAGGGGATCTAGGTCCTGATACATAGAGCACTGAAGTCACTAGATGACACAGGATGCTCTGGAGTGCACTTGGAGCCATGGGTCACACCGGAGTCATTAGAGGGCACAGGATGTTCTGGGATGCATTGCTTTCATTTGGGTTACTGGGTGATACAGGATGCTCTGGGGTGCACTGAAGTCATGGGGCACACCTAGGCTACTGGGTGACATAGGTGTTAGGGGCACACTGGGGTAACTGAGCATGCTGGGCACACAGAGTACCAGAGGCATGGAGGACAGAGGTGGCATGGATTGTACAGGAAAGTACTGCAGCATGGGATCTTGGCTGAAGCTTAGCAACCCTTTGCAATCATCGGGGAAGAGACACAGGGCTGGATCTCGGAACAGGTGAGCATGACAGTACCCAACACTGGAAACACCTGAACTCCATCATTTGGGGGGGTGTCCATACTTTTGGCCATATACTGTAGAGTACATAAAAATTCAACTGTTGAATTTGAAAAGTAGAATAAACTGGATTTATAGTTATACTCTGATTTTCCCAGAGATATCACATCCCTCCTCTCAGATCCAGGCACATGGAGCCTGGAGTCATCTGCTCCTCATGGACTCTCTGTGTTTTTGCGCAGGACGATAGGCAGATGGTTGATGGAGAAGACAAGTACAAGTGGAGCGCAGTGAAGACTTGTCAGCCATGATCACTAAGACAAATTCTCTGCGCTGCATATAGCGGGTCAGCCAAGAGATAAAAAGGTTAAAGCAATTTGCCGCTAATGACGTTTAGTTAGTGGAAGTTGGGGTCTGTTTAGAGGAGTCACATATGGCAGAGCTGGAGACATCCCAATCAGGTTTGCAGGAGAAGTCATATTTTATGCTCATTAGCACATGGCGCCTGTCCAACGTCGGATGACAATAAGCAAACTATGTGGTTATGTATCCCAGGGGATGGCGATAACGGCTTTATGGTTATGAGAAGACGTCTTGTTTTTTCTTTACATAGAAAAGCTGGCTTCTGTTTGAGGACGACTGATGGAGGGACTCTGACAAAATACCTATTTTTCTAATACACTTAAAGCTGAACTGCAGGCAAATAGCTAAATACACAGATGAGATTTATATACAGGAACTGCTTTACCTGCCAAAAGATTTGAATTTCAGATCATACAGTTCTAAGATTTATACAGCTCTGCCACACAACACAACCAGCAGGGAGACTTGACTTTTTGGTTCTACAGGTAAATAACTCAACTATGTCTTGTCCAGGTCCTGTCACAGTGAACGAGAAAGTGCAGACCTCATATTGGGCACCAAAAAATAGACTTGGCTCACCATTGGCATTCCAATTTATCCCAAAGGTGTTCAGTAGGGTTGAGGTTAGGGCCCTGTGCAGGACACCCGAGTTCCTCCACACCAAACTGGTCAAACCATGTCTTTATGAAGCTGGCTTTGTACATAAGGACACAGTCTTGATGGACATAAAGGGGTCTTCCCCAAACTGTCACCACAATGGTAAGCTGTTGGCCATCCTATTCCATGACCATTGATATGGAGTTACCTCCCATTCCAAAACCATCACCATTTGTGGCTATAACATCCTCCACCCTTCAGCTGTTGGATGTCCAATTCCAATACCATGACCATTAATATGGAGTTGGTGCCCCTTTGTGGCTATAACAACCTCCACTCTTGTGCAAAGACTTTCCATAAGATTTTGGAGGGCGTCTTTGGGAACTTGTGCCCGTTTGTGAGGTTGGGTATTGATGGGGGATAAGAAGACCTGGCTTACATTCAGCATTCAAATGTATCCCAATGGTGTTCAGCAGGGTTGATGGAGGTCAGGGCTTTTTGAAGGACACTGGAATTTATCCACACCAAACTGGTCACACCGTGTCTTTAGGAGCTGGCTTTGTACACAGGGGCACAGTCATGGTGGAACTGCAAAGGGTCTTCACCAAACTGTTACCACAAGGTTGAGCTGTTGCCCATCCTAGTTAAATACTATGGCTATAAATGTGGACTTTACTCCAATTCTAAAACCATGGCCATTAACACGTAGTTTGTCACCATTTGTGGCTATAACATCCTCCACCCTTCAGCTGTTGGACATCCAATTATACAATCATGACTATTAATACGGAGTTGGCCTTCATTCCAAAACCATGGCCATAAATGAGGAGTTTCCCTCCATTCCAAAACCATGACCCTTAATATGGAGTTAGTTCTACTTTGTGGCTATAACATCCTCCACTCTTCTGGAATAACCTTCCACCAGATTTTGGATGGTGTCTTTGGGAATATGTGCCCGTTTTTGAGGTCAGCTATTGCTGGAGAATAAGAAGACCTGGCTTACAATCAGCATTCCAATGGTGTTCAGCAGGGTTAAGGTCAGGGCTCTGTGCAGGACACTGGAATTCCTCCACACCAAACTGGTCCAACCATGTCTTTATGGAGCTGGCTTTGTACACAAAAGGGTCTTCACCAAACTGGTACCACAAGGTTGAGCTGTTGGCCATCCTATTCGAAAAACCATGGCTATAAATGTAGAGTTACCTCCCATTCCAAAACCATGGCGATTAATATGGAGTTTGTCGCCATTTGTGGCTATAACATCCTCCATCCTTGAACTTTTGGCCATCCAATTATAAAACCATGACTAGTAATATGGAGTTGGCCTTCATTCCAAAACCATAGCCATTAAAGTGTTTGAGAACCCCCTCAAAAAATATGCAGATTCTGGTTCCTTAACCACCTGAGGTCCGGACTATAGCCGAATGATGGCTACAGCGCAGACCTCAATTTCCAGGAGGCCGTCATGGGACGTCCTCCCCTGTGCACGCGCACCGTGCGCACCCTGCAGGGCGCGCGGTGTGCGCGCTGTGATCACCGAGTCACGGAGACTCGGATGATCACAGATCCGAGTAAGGGGCCGGTCCCGGCCCCTTACCATGTGATCAGCTGTCAGCCATTGACAGCTGATGACATGATTTAAACAAAACCTCGGTGATCCGTTTCGTTTTCTCCTCACGCTGACAGCATGAGGAGGAAAAACAAGCCGATCACCGGCTTATGTCAAAGGGACATCGGTCCCGAAGAGGAAGGAGGCACATATGCCTCATCTGTGCCAACAGGTGCCATCTGTCATTGCCACCTGCCAGTGCCCACAAGTGCCACCTGTCAATGCCCACAAGTGCCACCTGTCGATGCCCACAAGTGCCACCTATCAATGCCCACCAGTGGTGCCAATCAGTGCCACCTAGCAGTGCTGCCATCAATCAGTGCCCAATCAGTGCCCATCACCGCCACCCTTCAGTGCCCATCACCGCCACACATCAGTACCCATCACTGCCACCTATCAGTGCCCATCAGTGCCACCTCATCAGCGTACATCAACGAAGGAGAAAAATTACCTGTTTGCAAAATTTTATAACAAAATATTAAAAAAAAATATATATTTTTTTTTAAATTCTGTCTTTTTCATTTTTTTTAACAAAAACTAAAAACCGCAGAAGTGATCAAATACCATCAAAAGAAAGCTCTATTTGTAGGAAAACAATGATAAAAATTTCATTTGGGTACAGTATTACATGACTGAGTAATTGTCATTCAAAGTGTGACAGCGCTGAAAGCTGAAAATTGGTCTGGACAGAAGGGGGGTTTAAGTGCCCAGTAAGCAAGTGGTTAAAGAAGATTACACGGCATAGCGCTTGTGCTGTGTAATCTGCCCCCCTCTAAACTGTAAAAAAAAAAAAAAGAAAACCCTGAACTTGCCACTTACTGTATGGCCTCTCTAAACAGACCACGAAAATCGGGGCTACTCCGCCCTGATCACTGTGGTCAAAGTGCCTCCCTCCATGATAGGCTGCCCTGCTCTTCTCTCTTCTCCCCCCCCCCCTTCCTGCCTGTCATCCCCCTCTGTGTCTGTCTCAGAGTGCCCAACCGCCCCACCTAAGACCTACCATACAGAGGGAGGGAGCTATACACATGCCGTAGACACAATGTTTGTGTTGCAGCCCCGGCATATATAACATGGCTTGTCAAGTTGACAGATAGCACCACCCTTCAATCTTGCCCATTTAAGTCAATGTGGCCACACTTGAAGCATCCAGTCACGCCCCCTAGGGGGATTGAGGGGCCAGCAGTTTCTGCAAAGAGGCCTCCCCATAGCTGAATATGCATTGACAAGAAGAAGCGGCGTATGAACATAAGGAGCGCAGGTATGTACTATTCGGGGGATCGGGAATTGCATGGTGGACTCCTTGTAATATGTAGCTAAAGACGAGCTTACACTTTAAATAAGATGCTAAAAAAAAATCAATAGAGTGTCCAATCAAAGGGAACGGAGTGTATGTGAAGGTCATTGGCATACGATGTGCCATTGGCACATTGCTGGAGGCCATCCAGGTACATCGGAGGTCTTGATGTCAGGAAGAAATAAAATCTCTACATTAGTCTAATTAGATCACTGCAACTTGAACCCCCCGTGTAAAGGAACACTCCTGAAAATGAATCCTTGGTGTTCCGTGCCGCAACAAAGTCACCCCATGGCAGGCCAAAGTGGCTCACCTTCCTTGATGGTAGGCGGGGCTAAGAGAGGTGCATGCAGCGCCAAGTGTAAATTTATCTAAAGGTTGTGGCATCTACTAAAATGGTGCCAAAGGTTGGGGCACACCGTACCCAACTGAAGAGGTTACTAGCGGTGCACATTCAGATCTGCGGTAAAATATGGAGCTAACAGTGGTGAAGAAAGAAATACCCTGGCATCGGTGTGAGGAAAAATAGTCCCTACATCTATGGTGTCACTGGAAGGAAAAAATGTCCCTGCATCTATGGTGCCACCATAAATAACAAATGTCCCTGCATCTATGGTGTCACCATAAGTAACAAACGTCCCTGCATCTATGGTGTCACTGGAAGGAAAAAATGTCCCTGCATCCATGGTGCCACCATAAGTAACAAATGCCCCGGCAACTGCGGCGCCACATTAACCACTTGCTGACTGCCTAAGTGGGAAAATACGTCATGATTTTGACGTTTACTACCAGAGTTCTGGCTGCATCTAGACGCCATGACCCCGGTATTCACTTTCCCTCAGGTGCCGGACTTTCAGCTAAAAGTAATCGCCGCTGAATCACTTTTAGAAGCAGCAGGACGGGTTGGTTGTTCCCCCCAACCCCCCCCCCCCCCACTTTCTACTGGTTTCTGGGCTTATGTGGGCGATCGGTAGCTCTCGGGAACCGATCCAGCACTGGTGGCGGCTGGGCACAGAGATGAGCAAAGGAAAGATGGCCTCCATGCCTCTCTAGGGCCTAGGAGGACCGGAGTGACGTCACTTCTGTTTCTGGTCCCAGTCCTATGTAAACATGGCTTTTTTTTTTTTTTTTTACGCAAAAGATTGTTTGTAATAATAATAATAATAAAATTATTATTGATAAATAATAATATTAATTATAAAAATGTACATGAAAAATACATTTAAAAAATACATGAAAAATAATTTTAAAAAATAAATAATAATAATAGTGAATACATTCTTAAATTATTACTACTATTATTGTTCTATATTTTATTATTTTAAATAAATATATATATATATATATATATATATATATTTTTTTTTTTTTTCTAATTTATTTTTAATGTACATTATTATTACTACTGTAATTTTTAAAAATATACTAATAATAATAATACTACAAATATAATTATCGATAAATAATAATAGAAATAAACATGAAAAATAATAAAATACATGAAAAATAAATAAAATAAAAACATATAATAATAATAATAATAATAATAATACATTCTTAAATTATTACTATTACTATTGTTCTTATTAAAATTGTGTATTATTATTTATTATTTTCTAATTTATTTTTCATGTATTTTATTATGAAAATGAAAAATAAATAAAATAAAAACATATAATAATAATAATAATAACAATAATAATAATACATTCTTAAATTATTACTATTACTATTGTTCTTATTAAAATTGTGTATTTATTATTTATTATTTTCTAATTTATTTTTCATGTATTTTATTATTTTCCTATTTATTTTCAATGTACATTATTATTATTATTATTGTTACTACTATCATTTTTAATAATACTAATAATAATAAAATATAATTATTATTATTCATAATAATAATATTAATTATAGAAATGTACATGAAAAATACATGTAAATAATACATGAAAAATAAATAAAAATATTATTATTATATTTTTATATATTTTTATTTATTTTTCATGTACATTTCTATAATTAATATTATTATTATCAATAATAATTATATTTTATTATTATTAGTATTATTAAAAATGATAGTAATAATAATAATAATAATAATGATAATGATAATAATGAAGACCTTAAGTTAATTACTATTATTATTGTTTTATTATTTTAAATATATATTTGTAATTTATTTTTAATGTACATTATTATTATTACTACTACTACTATCATTTTTATTAATAATAATAATAATAATAATAATAATAATAATACAAATATAATTATTATTATTATTGATAAATAATAATAATAAAAATGAATATGAAAAATATATTTGAAAAAAAATTACATGAAAAATAAAATAAATAAATAAAAATAATAAATAATAATAATAATGAATACATTCTAAATTTATTACTATTCCTGTTATTATTATTATTTTAAGTACATGTTTTTCATGTTTTATTTTATTTATTTTTGTTATTTATAATAATGAATACATTCTAAAATTATTATTATTCCTGTTATTATTATTATTTTAAGTATATGTTTATCATCTATTATTTATTTTTGTTGTTTATTATTAACTATTTTTTTTTATGTATTTTTCGTGTACATTTTTACTAATATTATTACTATAATGTTTAATAATAATAATAAAATAAATGAAAATGCAGCACTGTAAACAAGTCTGAGATGTGTTTGTTGTCATGAATAAAACACACACATGAACTTGATCCAATGCCAATCTTAATGGAAAGTTCCCCCGTGAGTGGTATGGAAACACGTTGATGGCAATGCGTATTTTTTTAATATTTAATGCCAAGGTCGGGACAACATACATTAGTAAACATCACATGGACGATCATCCTGTTCATTTGCATTTAGTTTCATCCCGGAAAGGAAAGTCTGTTTACCGTTTCCATGATCCGAGAATCCTTGGAATTCAGAGCAGGACGCGTGGTGATTGGCTGTTATATTTCGGGAGAATGAGAAATGAGGCGGATTGGCTTTACCATCTATAGAGGTCACACCTGTCATTATAATTATTGGAAGTTCTCGGAGAAGTGTGAATATTAGAGACCAATGGTTTACCAAGTTTACCAAAACCACGTAATAGAAGAACATACCGAAATATCTATTCCACATGTATCCAATCAGGCTACATAGTTATGGACCTTAAAGGAGATTGTACAATTAGATTGCAGTGCGTATGGCCACCCTACCCCACCATACCGAGAGATGAATGAATAGATAGAAGGGGTGAGATACGGGCGCCATGTCTCATAAACAGCAGCACATTTTCTTTTTTAATTAAAATTCTGTTTTCATCTTTTTTTTCATCCTTGGTTTCTTCTCAGAGCTGCTGACCTCCTGCAACCTTTATTCAGACCCTTCAGGTCTACATGGCCCTTCCCCAGGCCGAGTTTCCCCGATGGTGACCACAGAAGACCATGCCCGCGTTAGTAACGTGTGTTTAAATGGACACTTGAAGCAGGTGTGACAGGGTGACAATGCAGGAGCACAATTGGGAGACAGGGACGGAGCGTTGTCACCTTCGAACAGGAAGTGACAACAGTGGACCATCGGTAACCCAGGTGACAACACAGGAGCACAATTGGGCGACAGGGACGGAGTGTTGTCACCCTATAACACGAAGAGACTGACCAAGGGCCTTCAAGAAAAACAGTGGACCATGCCTGTGTGACAGGGTGACAACACGGGAGCACAATTGGGAGACAAAAAGTGTTGTCACCCTATAGGAGGAAGTGCCTAAATAAGCACCTTAATGACAGGATCACCAGGGACAACAATGGGACCATGTCTGGGTAACGTGGGTTGAACTGGCCACTTGTAATCTCCATCAGAAGCCATGTGACAGGGTGACAACACGGGAGTACAATTGGGAGACAAGGACAGAGCGTTGTCACCCTATAACAGGAAGTGCCTGAACGAGGAACTTCATGGCAGGATCACAGGGTGCAACAGTTGACCATTCCTGTTGAATGTACGGCGCCTTGAGAAAGTATTCATACCCCTTAAAATTTTCCACATTTTGTGATGTTACACCCAAAAATGTAAATGTATTTTATTTGGATTTTATGTGATGGACCAACACAAAGTGGTACATAAATGTGAAGTGGAAGAAAAATGATAAATGGTTTTCAACATTTTTTACAAATAAATATGTGAAAATTGTGGGGTACATTTGTATTCAGCCCCCGTTACTCTGATACCCCTAACTAAAATCTAGTGGAACCAATTGCCTTCAGAAGTCACCTAATTAGTAAATAGAGTCCACCTGTGTGTAATTTAATGCCAGTATAAATACAGCTGTTCTGTGAAGCCCTCAGAGGTTTGTTAGAGAACCTTAGTAAACAAACATCATCATGAAGGCCAAGGAACACACCAGACAGGTCAGGGATAAAGTTGTGGAGAAGTATAAAGCAGGGTTAGGTTATAAAAAAAAATCTCCCAAGCTTTGAACATCTCACGGAGCTCTGTTCAATCCATCATCTGAAAATGGAAAGAGTATGGCACAACTGCAAACCTACCAAGACATGGCTGTCCACCTAAACTGACCAACCGGGCAAGGAGAGCATTCATCAGAGAAGAGCCAAGAGGCCCATGGTAACTCTGGAGGAGCTGCAGAGATCCACAGCTCAGGTGGGAGAATCTGTCCACAGGACAACTATTAGTCGTGTTCTCCACAAATCTGCCCTTTATGGAAGAGTGACAAGAAGAAAGACATTGGTGGAAGAAAGTCATAAGAAGTCCTGTTTGTAGTTTGTGAGAAGCCATGTGGAGGACACAGAAAACATGTGGAAGAAGGTGATCTGGTCAGATGAGACCAAAATTCAACTTTTTGGCCTAAAAGCAAAACGCTATGTGTGGGGGGAAACTAACACTGCACATCACCCTGAACACACCATCCCCACCGTGAAACATGGTGGTGGCAGCATCATGTGGTGGGGATGCTTTTCTTCAGCAGGGACAGGGAAGCTGGTCAGAGTTGATGGGAAGATGGATGGAGACAAATACAGGACAATCTTAGAAGAAGACCTGTTAGAGTCTGCAGAAGACTTGAGACCGGGGTGGAGGTTCACCTTCCAGCAGGACAACGACCCGAAACATCCAGCCAGAGCTACAATGGAATGGTTTAGATCAAAGCATATTCATGTGTTAGAATGGCCCAGTCACAGTCCAGACCTAAATCACATTGAGAATCTGTGGCAAGACTTGAAAATTGCTGTTCACAGACGCTCTCCATCCAATCTGACAGAGCTTGAGATATTTTACAAAGAAGAAGAATGGGCAGAAATGTCCCTCTCTAGATGTGAAAAGCTGGTAGAGACATCCCCAAAAAAGACTTGCAGCTGTAATTGTAGAGAAAGGCGGTTCTACAAAGTATTGACTCCGGGGGGTGCTATACAAATGCCCCCCCCCCACACTTTTCACAATGGACCACGTCTGTGTAATGTGGGTTGAACTGGCCACTTGTAGTCTCCAGTGGAAGCCCATGTGACAGGGTGACAACACAGGGGCACAAGTGGGAGACAAGGACAGAGCGTTGTCACCCTATAACAGGAAGAGACTGACTTAAGGACCTTCATGGCAGGATCACCAGGAAAAACAGTGGACCATGCCTGTGAGACCGGGTGACAACACAGGAGTACAATTGGGAGACACAGCATTGCCACCCTATAACAGGAAGTGCCTAAATGAGCGCCTTAATGGCAGGATCACCAGAGACAACAGTGGACCATTCCTGCGTTACGTGATTTGAACTGGCCACTTGTAGTCTCCATCTGAAGCCTATGTGACCGGGTGACAACACAGGAGTACAGTTGGGAGACGAGGACAGAGGGTTGTCACCCTATAACAGGAAGAATATTACTGATGTAAACCTGTGGATAATTATTGATCCTCATTCTCCCATTTAAAGCGGAATTTCCCCCGATGAGCCCAGGTATCACTGTACAGTCCGGGCGATCTCCGCCGTCTTTTCATCTCATATGTATGAAGTGATGCACGCACTCAGGCGAGGTATAATGAGGTGGAGAATGTCCGGCGTGGGGATTGGATATTGAGCCGCGCCTTCTGACCGAGGACGCAACACAAACCCCGACCCCCCCCCCCCCCCCGTGTGACTCGAAGTATGCTGCCGCTGGTGTAAAATATCCAATTGTAATTTATTGATGAGGCTGAACCTCCCCCTCCGAGGTCTGCCAGACCGGACACAACAACGGCATCAGCCGGCACCGAGGTCATCACAAGGGACATCTGATGAGAGTGCCTGACGTGTGCGCAATACAGAACACGCCAACCGCTAATCAGAGAAGACGGAGTCAGTACAGAGGAAGGACCGAGACCGTCCAAGAGAAGGAGAACATGACTCTTCAATGTCAACCAGGCAAAATATAATCAGAATGTGCTTTTCCCGGGTCTGTACACCCGCTGTGGTCAATATGAGGGGTTCCCACCATCCCTGTGCTGGGTACCCGGGTCTGTACACCCGCTGTGCCCATTATGAGGGGTTCCCACCATCCCTGTGCTGAGTTCCCAGGTCTGTACACCCGCTGTGCCCATTATGAGGGGTTCCCATCATCCCTGTGCTGAGTTCCCAGGTCTGTACACCTGCTGTGCCCATTATGAGGGGTTCCCACCATCCCTGTGCTGAGTTCCCAGGTCTGTACACCTGCTGTGCCCATTATGAGGGGTTCCCACCATCCCTGTGCTGAGTTCCCAGGTCTGTACACCTGCTGTGCCCATTATGAGGGGTTCCCACCATCCCTGTGCTGAGTTCCCGGGTCTGTACACCCGCTGTGCCCATTATGAGGGGTTCCCACCATCCCTGTGCTGAGTTCCCGGGTCTGTACACCCGCTGTGCCCATTATGAGGGGTTAATTTTGTTTATTGAAAATCTTACAAACAACAACTTATATACAATAAAACCATAATAAATAAATAAAACATATTTACAAAATAATTGAATATGATAATACAAAACAAGAACATAATAAATGGTACAAACCAAATTGCGCACAACACAATCCCTACAGGAGAGCCAGACTAAGGAACATCACCGTCACCATGTATGTAGCCTTTTATCAAAAATATATTTGATCTGAAAATCTAGGGGAGTGAATCAAGAATACAAAGAAAAGCCGCACACCCCGAGATCAACAGGCAGCAGCTACAGAGTCCTGATATTCCTCCACGCCCTTATCCAGGCCTCCTGCTGCCACCTGCCTTTCTCAAGACCCTGAATCTTCCCAACCTCACCCAGAATGTCCTGCACCACCACTTCGACAGGAAGGATTTTACTCCATAAGGATATCTGACACCGTGCACTCCACGTGAAATAACGGACTACTAGACTGACTAAAAAAAGTGTTTCCAAATCATAATCCCGACGAGTCTGGAACACCCCATACACCCACTCTGCATAACTCATATGGGGGAGGAAGGGTATACTCAGAGCCCTCCCCACCCTCTTGTACACCTCTATATTAAAAGGGCATTGAAGTAGAAAGTGATCCATGGACTCCACCACTCCTCCACACTCCACTCTCGGGCAGCCCCGATCACTCATGGAAAGAAACTTCAAGTTGCCCTTCACATATAGTTTTCCATGAAAGGCAAGCTGAGCCTGATCTCTAAACTTCATTGGGATTCCCTCCAAATTAATCAATCGCAAACCCTCCCCCAAAACCAGGCTTGGGCAATCCCTCAAGGCCAGTGGCTCGCAAAAAGCAGAGCTCATGATCCGCTTCTCAAGAAGTTTCCTTGGAAGAGATCTGACTTCTCCTGCTGTTACTTGCCACTGCTGAAGCATTTTCAAACACGGGGCAACATAAGCCGGGAGCTGTTCATGCTTGACCCTCAGGCTTCTCACTGGCCCACCATTTTCCCAGTCTCACAGAAAGGGCCTAAACCAGGACTGGAAAATACCAACCCACCCAGGCGGTCTCTCTGCCAACATGTTACCAAGATTGTACTTCACAAACATCAGAGAGAAAAGGACTACAGGGTTGACCATCCCTAGACCACCCTCCCGCCTAGGAAGGTAAGTCACATTCCTTTTGACGAGGTTTATTCTGTTCCCCCATAACAGCTGGAAGAAACAACTATAGATCCTGGTATAGAGAGAAACTGGCAAAACGCAAACAAAACTGACATACAGAAAAATCGGAATCAGGTAAGTCTTGATCAGATCAACCTTTTCCCTCAAGGAAAGCTGCCAACCTTTCCAGCTTGCCACCTTGGCATCGGCATTCTCCAGCCTGTTCACCCAATTTGTATGACCACAGTCACCTGGGCCGAATTCAGTGCCTAGAACTCAAATTTTTTGTTGGGGCTCCGGGAAGTCATCCGGGAGAACAAAGCTCTCACCTTCCACGCCCATCCAGAAAGCTTCACACTTGTCTTGGTTGACCTTTGAACCTGATGCCTCTGCATACTGCCCTATCACCGAGACCACCTCCTGCGCCTCCGCAGTCCCAGAGATAAAAACAGAAACATCAGCATAGGCCACAACCTTCAAAGGAGGCTCACCAGCGATGCCCAAAGGTACCCCACACAATGGCCCACTCTCTAGCCTTCTAATGAAGGGGTCGATTGCAAACACATATAGCAGAGGACCCAAAGGAAACACCCCTGACGCACACCCGAGCCGACCGCAAAGGGCTGCCCGACCCAACCATTAACCAGAGGAAAGCTTTCAGCCCCTTTGTACAAAATCTTGAGCCAATCAATGAATCCCCCCTGCAGGCCATATTTGTCAAGAAGGAGCCACAAGTACTCATGATTAACCCGATCAAAGGCCTTAGCCTGATCCAATGTCAGCAAAAATTTACCCCAACCAGCAGCCCTACAACGCTCCAAGGCCTCCCGGACAGCTAACACCACTGAGAAAGTGCTTCTACCTTGGACCGAACAGTGCTGATGGTGGGATAACAAACTGCCTGCAACTGGTGATAATCGCCAGAAGAAAATCTTTGCCAGTATCTTTCTATCGACATTAAGAAGGCTAATGGGGCACCAATTCCCAATCATCGAAGGATCTTTACCCTTTGACAGAACGATCACTGCAGATTGCCTCATGGAGGGAGGGAGAGAACCCTCATTCAAACAGCCATTAAAAACCTCTGCAAGGTAGGGAGCCAGGATCGTCTTAAAACATTTATAGAACTCGGCTGTCAGACCATCTGGCCCTGGCGTTTTCTTGATGGCTAGTTTATCAATAGCCTGAATTACCTCATCTGCAGTGATTTCATCTGTCAAATTCATCAAAGGAACATTACTTTCCAGTCCCGGTGTAGAGTCCAAAAAACCCAACATCCTTGTCTGATCAAGGTTCCTTCCCAGGAGATCAGCATAGTATGACCTGACAACCTCCAGGATCCCTGAACTAGACTTCGTCAGAGAGCCTGTACTGTCCCTCAGGCCATGAGGGGTTCCCACCATCCCTGCCGGGTCTGTACACCTGCTGTGCCCATTATGAGGGGTTCCCACCATCCCTGTGCTGAGTTCCCAGGTCTGTACACCCGCTGTGCCCATTATGAGGGGTTCCCACCATCCCTGTGCTGAGTTCCCAGGTCTGTACACCTGCTGTGCCCATTATGAGGGGTTCCCACCATCCCTGTGCTGAGTTCCCGGGTCTGTACACCCGCTGTGCCCATTATGAGGGGTTCCCACCATCCCTTCCAGTACTGTATTGATTTTATATTGTGGACAATAAAATACAAAGGAGTTACCTTTTCTCTCATTTTGGCAGCCAGACACTCCCACTGTCAGCCTTGTATGGGATTTCAGCCAGTGTGCAGTGGATGATGGGAAGGTAAGATTAGGATCAGTTTTAAATGACTTTTATTAGAAATGACATTTTGTTCAGGGACTGTTCTAAACACGGGAAACATGCGCCACTTTACAGGCATACTATAGACACCCCCCAGGTACAAAATTTAAAGGGATATTACACTTTTATTGTTTCACTTTAAGCATTATTAAAATCACTGCTCCTGAAAAAAATGGCCGGTTTTTGGCTCGCTGAGCGGGGATCGCTCCTTTGATCCCCGCTGAGCCAGCGGATGACTAGTCCATCTCCGCACACTGTGCAGAAACGGACCGCTCAGATCTCCGCTTTCCTTTTGGGAGGGGGGGGGGGTCGGACGAAAATGGACCGTCTGTCTGCTTTCATCCAATCCGATGACGGATGGAAAAATATGGTTTTCCTCCGTCATCAGAAACGGAGCATAGCGGAGACTGATGTCAGTGGGTGTTCATCCGCTACCCCATAAGGATGCACGTATGTCCGTTTTTTCATCCGAAAATGGGTGGATGAAAATCGGACATACGGCCTGCCCGTGTGAAAGGGGCCTAAAAAAACGAAGAACAAAAAAAAAATTTTTTCTTTGATCCTGTTATAAAAATTTGTTTTCTCCTTCACTGACGGGCACTGATGAGGCGCCGCTGATGGGTACTGATAAGGTGGCGCTGATGAGGAGGCGCTGATATGTAGAATTGATGGGCACTGACAGGCGGAACTGATGGGCACTAAAAAGTGGCACTCATGGGCACTGATAGGCACTGATAGGTGGCACTGAGAGGTGGAACTGATGGGCACTAATAGGTGGCATTATTGGGCACTGATAGCAAGCACTGATTGGCACTGATAGGTGGCACTGACAGGCGGAACTGATGGGCACTAATAGGTGGCACTCATGGGCACTGATAGGAAGCACTGATTTACACTGATAGGTGGCACTGATGGGCAGAACTAATAGGCACTGGTAGGTGGCACTCATGGGCACTGATAGCAAGCACTGATTGGCACTGA
This sequence comes from Aquarana catesbeiana, assembly GCF_042186555.1. Classification (NCBI taxonomy): domain Eukaryota; kingdom Metazoa; phylum Chordata; class Amphibia; order Anura; family Ranidae; genus Aquarana; species Aquarana catesbeiana. The sequence goes on from NC_133328.1 coordinate 641,746,996, forward strand.
TAGGTGGCACTGACAGGCTGAACTAATAGGCACTAATAGGTGGCACTCATGGGCACTGATAGGAAGCACTGACAGGCGGAACTGATGGGCACTAATAGGTGGCACTCATGGACACTGATAGGAAGCACTGACTTACACTGATAGGTGGCACTGATGGGCAGAACTAATAGGCACTAGTAGGTGGCACTCATGGGCACTGATAGCAAGCACTGATTGGCACTGATAGGTGGCACTGACAGGCCGAACTAATAGGCACTAATAGGTGGCACTCATGGGCACTGATAGGAAGCACTGATTTACACTGATAGGTGGCACTGACGGGCAGAACTAATAGGCACTAGTAGGTGGCACTCATGGGCACTGATAGCAAGCACTGATTGGCACTGATAGGTGGCACTGACAGGCTGAACTAATAGGCACTAATAGGTGGCACTCATGGGCACTGATAGGAAGCACTGACAGGCGGAACTGATGGGCACTAATAGGTGGCACTGATGGACACTAATAGATGGCACTGATGGGCAGCACTGATGATGCAGTACTGCCAGGTTTTCCTGATGGGCACCAACAGGCTTTTCTGATGGGCACTGACTGGCAGCTGATGGGCACTGTTGGCGACACATCTAATGGGACTGTGCTGATAATCAATGTGCTGATTATCAGCACAGACCAACCCCCCACCCCCCAGGACAGGGAAAGCTGCCGATCGGCGCTCCCCTGTCAGTGCGAACCGAGGAAAGCCGCTTACCGGCACTTCCTGGTTCACGCGATGATCAACTGTGATTGGTCACAGCTGATGACGTGGTAAGAAGCCTCCGTCAGAGGCTCTTTACTACGATCGAAGATGCGGCGCGTCATTGTGACACACGGCACCACTGATCGCCTCGCTGTGCGCCCCCCCCCCCACGGGCGTGTGCCGGCGTGTTATCCTGCTGGACGTCATATGACGCCCAGTCAGGATAACTGAACCATCGCCCGTCATTCTGCGATGGGCCGGGCGGGAAGTGGTTGAGGATTTAGAGAAGATCTGTAAAGAAGAGTGGACCAAAATCCCTCCTGAGATGTGTGCAAACCTGATCACCACCTACAAGAAACGTCTGACCTCTGTGATCACCAACTACAAGAAACGTCTGACCTCTGTGATCACCAACTACAAGAAACGTCTGACCTCTGTGATCGCCAACTACAAGAAACGTCTGACCTCTGTGATCACCAACTACAAGAAACGTCTGACCTCTGTGATCACCAACTACAAGAAACGTCTGACCTCTGTGATCACCAACTACAAGAAACGTCTGACCTCTGTGATCACCAACTACAAGAAACGTCTGACCTCTGTGATCACCACCTACAAGAAACATCTGACCTTTGTGATCACCAACTACAAGAAACGTCTGACCTCTGTGATCACCAACTACAAGAAACGTCTGACCTCTGTGATCACCACCTACAAGAAACGTCTGACCTCTGTGATCACCAACTACAAGAAACGTCCGACCTCTGTGATCACCAACTACAAGAAACGTCTGACCTCTGTGATCACCAACTACAAGAAACGTCTGACCTCTGTGATCACCAACTACAAGAAACGTCTGACCTCTGTGATCACCAACTACAAGAAACGTCTGACCTCTGTGATCACCAACTACAAGAAACGTCTGACCTCTGTGATCACCATCTACAAGAAACGTCTGACCTCTGTGATCACCAACTACAAGAAACGTCTGACCTCTGTGATCACCAACTACAAGAAACGTCTGACCTCTGTGATCACCAACTACAAGAAACGTCTGACCTCTGTGATCACCAACTACAAGAAACGTCTGACCTCTGTGATCACCAACTACAAGAAACGTCTGACCTCAGTGATCACCAACTACAAGAAACGTCTGACCTCTGTGATCACCAACAAGGGTTTCTCCACCAACTACTAATCATGTTTTGTGAAGAGGATCAAATACTTAAATTGCAACTTAATTTATAACATTTGTATCATGTGTGTGTTTTCTGGATTTTTGGTTGATATTCTGTTTCTATCATATAAAAAACACCTATGATAAAAATTATAGACCCTTCATTTCTTTGTAAGTGGGCAAACCTACACCATCTGCAGGGGAGCCAATCATTATTATCCCCCCGCTGTAGGTAGAATGCCAGCCAAGAGCGGGCAAACAATACATGGTAATAATTAGGCGACATTGAGATAAAGGAAAAGCAGCAGCTGCTGGCAGGAGTCGGTAGATTCCCAGCGGCGGGTGTAAATGCTGCCTGCGGCACCGCACCATGTGTGCCAACAGCTGCAGCCGTCAACGGCGGCCGTCAGATCCGTCAGATGTGCAAGTCTATGGCTGGCTCTGCCGCTGCCCACATGTAAACCGCTTATGTGAGCAATTACATGCGAATAGAGCGCGGCCAATGTGCGTTCCTGGAGAGAGTTTTGCCCGCACACAAGCTGGCTGAGAATCCTGCATGCATCCATAGCACAGAGAGTCGCTGCGTCCGCAGGCAGTAAACTACCCCCCCATCCCATCCCCCGTGTGAACAGCTACCTGTGTTCTCCAAGTTCAATAACAGAGGAAATAAGGCTTCATTCACACTTGTGCGACTTTGGAGTGCGACTTTGGAGTGCGACTTTGGAGTGCGACTTTGACACAACTTTGGATGGGTGCGACGTGGATGTGACTTGTTGGCCCTCTGCAAAGTCGGACCTGCTGTTGCGTGTTAAATATTGAGGTAGGACTTGTGAGGGTTAACATTGAACTCTATGGTCCTCGAGTTGCACGAAGGTCCTGCAACTTTAAGTCACACATACACCATATTGTCAAAAGTATTGGGACACACGTAAACTTTAGTGGCATCCCAGTCTTAGTCCATAGGGTTCAAGATTGAGTTGGCTCCGCTCTCTGCAGCTATAGCAGCCTCAACTCTACTGGGAAGGCTGTCCACAAGGTTTAGGAGTGTGTCTATGGGAATGTTTGACCATTCTTCCAGAAGAGCATTTGTGAGGTCAGGCACTGATGTTGGATGAGAAGGCCTGGCTCGCAGTCTCCACTCTAATTCATCCCAAAGGTGTTCTATCCGGTTGGGGTCAGGACTCTCTGCAGGCCAGTCAAGTTCCCCCACCCCAAACTCGCTCATCCATGTCTTTATGGACCTTGCTTTGTGCACTGCTCCAAATCATTTGGCGGAGGGGGGATTATGGTGTGGGGGTTGTTTTTCAGGGGTTGGGCTTGGCCCCTTAGTTCCAGTGAAGGTAACTCTTAAGGCGTCAGCATACCAAGACATTTTGGACAATTTCATGTTCCCAACTTTGTGGGATCAGTTTGGGGACGGCCCCTTCCTGTTCCAACATGACTGCCCACCAGTGTACAAAGCAAGATCCATAAAGGCATGGATGAGCAAGTTTGGGGTGGAGAAACTTGACTGGCCTGCACAGAATCCTGACCTCAACCCAATAGAACACCTTTGGGATGAATTAGAGTGGAGACTGCGAGCCAGGCCTTCTCATCCAACATCAGTGCCTGACCTCACAAATGCTCTTCTGGAAAAATGGTCAAACATTCCCATAGACACACTCCTAAACCTTGTGGACAGCCTTCCCAGAAGAGTTGAAGCTGTTATAGCTGCAAAGGGTGGGGCCAACTCAATATTGAACCCTACGGAACTAAGACTGGGATGCCACTAAAGTTTACGTGTGTCCCAATACTTTTGACAATATGGTGTATGTGTGACTTAAAGTTCGCTCTCTCCTCATTGGCTTACTGGCTGTGATTGACAACAGCAGGAGCCAATGGGTTCCTGCTGCTCCAAAAACTTAGATTTGTATGTTTTTTTTGTTTTTTTACTCATCTATACTGTGTGTACGAACAATGATTTAAATCAGTAAAAACTCTGTTCTAATAAAAAAAAAAATATATATATATATATATATATGTAAAAAAACTGCTGTACATTTTCTTTAAGTGGGGTACTGTAGATAAATAAATACAGTAACATACAGTAATGCACGTGGGCATTTGTGCATATACTGATCAACCACTCAGATTTCTGGGGGTTTTTTTGTTTTTTACTCAGCCATACTGCGTGTACAAACAATGATTAAAATCAGTAAAAAAAAAAATAAATAAAAAAATAAAAAAGAAAAAAATAATAATAAAAAAAAAAAATCACTGTACATTTTCTTTACTGTAGATAAATAATTACAGTAACATTTTATGTGTGTATGCGTGAATTTGCGCATATACTGACAAATAACTTTTTTTTTTTTTACTTATCTATACTGTGTGTACAGGTGTAATTGAAAACAATGATTTAGATGAGTAAAAAAAAAAAGTATAAATAAAAAAACAAAAAAAAAAAAAAAAAAAAGCATGTATGCCTAAAAACACTGTTCTAATAAGAAAAAAAAAAAATATGTGAAAAAAAAACGCTGCACGTTTTCTTTTAGGCTAGGTTCACACTGCTGCGAATTCTATTGCGAATTTGAGCCGTTGCGATCGCTCAAATTTCATAGATTAACATTAGTGCCGTTCACATCGATGCATTGCGAATATAACCTGCGTGAAAAAAAGGTCCTGTGCGAGTTTGATCCGTGTGCGATGCGAATTCAGCTCTATAGACTGCAAAATTTGCAGTAGAATCGCAAGAACACATATAGAATTCGCAATGCAAATTCGCAACGCAATCGGAACAAAACCGCGCTAAATTCGCACTGCAGCAGTGTGAACCTAGCCTAAATGGGGTAGGTAAATAAATAAATAAAACGCCAAATGCATAATAATCATACAATCTATGATTGCTAATCCAAAAATAATCCCTTTTCGGCTGCTCCTGCGAACACCGACATGTAAATATATTCAATTTCCGGAAGATAAAAGCGACATTCCTTTATGACATGCGGAACAGGATCACTGGACCAGCGGGAGGGATAAACATGTATACGGCGTATCTAAATAATCTCATGCGTTGCTCGCTATTTACATAATAACCCCTTCCCGATGCCTTCAATACATCCCCCAATCACCGCTAACAAACACTTCGCCACCAGGAAGTCCCGGCATCCGCGAGAGCGCCGAACCGCTATTATGGTATTTAAGACTTGTAACGCCGTTCCGCCAAGGAGAAATGCATTTGTGTAATGACCCCGTTGTGATCGCATGTATAGTAAAGTGGAAGATGACGGTAAACATTGTGACTATTTTCGAGGAACGCAGGACTTGCGATTCGACCCCCGCAGCCTTGGCGGTTCTGACGCCGTGTGACAACGCACGTGTCCCAATTGTTATATTGTAGCCTTTTATGAAGAGTCCTTGTCACCCTTTCAAAACGAGGACAAATATTTAATGCACGTGCAAAGAAACATCACGGGAATTGTTTTTTTTTTTTGTTTTTTTTTTTTCATCCCTGCTACAACAAATCAGGAAAAGAAGATTGTTATTATTATTTTTTTTTTAATAAATATTTCTAAACGCGTGACAAAACACAGTGAAATGGGCGTTTTGCTGCGTGTTTCAGAAACGTGCTGCGATGGTGAGTCACGCTTGCGGTGCCATTCATTGTTAACCCCTTTAATAATGGGCACTTTCACCCTCCCTTCCAGCCCAGGCCAATTATCAGTTTTCAGCGCCGTCACACTTTGAATAACAATTACTCAGTCATGCAACACTGTACCCATATGAAATTTTTATCATTTTTTTTTCACACAAATAGAGTTTTCTTTTCGTGGTATTTAATCACCACTGGGTTTTTTTATTTTCTGCTAAAAAAAGATCAAAAATGTTGAAAAAAAGTTTTTCTTAGTTTCTGTTAATCCGAGGGTTCTTCAAAAAGCTTCAGCACTCTTTTTAAACTCTATTAAATATAAAAAAGTACAGAAACTTTTTGGAGAACCCTTGCAAGTAATTTTTCTTTCACAAATGGGCACTGATGAGGATGAACTGATGAGGCTGTATTAATGGGCACTGGTGAGGCTGCACTGATGGGCACTGATGAGGCTGCATTGATGGGCACTGATGAGGCTGCTTTGATGGACACTGATGAGGCTGCTTTGATGAGGCTGCACTGATGGGCACTGACAAGGCTGCATTGATGGGCACTGTTGAGGCTGCATTGATGAGCATGTTGAGGCTGCTTTGATGGGCACTGATGAGGCTGCTTTTATGAGGCTGCATTGATGGACACTGATAAGGCTGCATTGCTGGGCACTTATAAGCTGCACTGATGAGGATGCACTGACGAGGCTGCATTAGGGGGCACTGATGAGGCTGCATTGCTGGGCACTGATGAGGCTGCACTAATGGGGATGAAATAATGGGCACTGATGAGGCTGCAATGATGGGCACTGGTGAGGCTGCACTGTTGGGCGCTGTTTTTGCTGCACTGATGGGCACTGTTGAGGCTGCACTAATGGGCACTGTTGAGGCTGCTTTGATGGGCACTATTAAGGCTGCTTGGATGGGCACTGATGAGGCTGCTTTGATGGGCACTGATGAGGCTCCATTGATGGGCACTGATGAGGCTGCATTAATGGGCACTGATGAGGATGAACTGATGAGCACTGATGAGGATGAACTGATGGGCACTGATGAGGCTGCACTGATGGCCACTGGTGAGGCTGCACTGATGGGCACTGTTGAGGCTGCACTGATGGGCATTGTTGAGGCTGCTTTGATGGGCGCTGTTGAAGCTGCACTGATGGGCACTGTTGAGGCTGCTTTGATGGGCACTGATGAGGCTGCTTTGATGGGCACTGACTTCAAAGACATGCTGGTAGGTTAAGTGGATCCTGTCTAAATTGTCCCTAGTATGTATGAATGTAAGTTAGGGACCTTAGATTGTAAGCTCCTTGAGGGTAGGAACTGATGTGAATGTTCAATGTATATGTAAAGCGCTGCGTAAATTGATGGCGCTATATAAGTACCTGAAATAAATAAACAAATAAAATGAGGCTGCATTGATGGGCACTGATGAGGCTGCATTGATGGGCACTTATAAGCTGCACTGATGAGGATGCACTGATGAGGCTGCATTAATGGGCACTGATAAAGCTGCATTGATTGGCACTGATGAGGATAAACGGATAGGCACTGATGGGCACTGATGAGGCTGCATTAATGAGCACTGATGGGCACTGGTGAGGCTGCACTGATGGGCGCTGTTGAGGCTGCATTGATAGGCACTGTTGAGGCTGCTTTGATGGGCACTTATAAGCTGCACTGATGAGGATGCACTGATGAGGCTGCATTAATGGGCACTGATGAGGCTGCATTGATGGGCACTGATGAGGCTGCATTGATGGGCACTGATGAGTATAAACGGATAGGCACTGATTAAGATGAACTGATGGGCACTGATGAGGCTGCATTAATGGGCACTGTTGAGGCTGCTTTGATGGGCGCTGTTGAGGCTGCACTGATAGGCACTGTTGAGGCTGCACTGATGGGCACTGTTGAGGCTGCACTGATGGGCACTGTTGAGGCTGCTTTGATGGGCACTGATGAGGCTGCTTTGATGGGCACTGACTTCAAAGACATGCTGGTAGGTTAAGATCCTGTTTAAATTGTCCCTAGTATGTATGAATGTAAGTTAGGGACCTTAGATTGCAAGCTCCTTGAGGGTAGGAACTGATGTGAATGTACAATGTATATGTAAAGCGCTGCGTAAATTGATGGTGCTATATAAGTACCTGAAATAAATAAATAAAATGAGGCTGCATTGATGGGCACTGATGAGGCTGCATTGATGGGCACTTATAAGCTGCACTGATGAGGATGCACTGATGAGGCTGCATTAATGGGCACTGATGAGGCTGCATTGATGGGCACTGATGAGGATAAAGGGATAGGCACTGATGAGGATGAACTGATGGGCACTGATGAGGCTGCATTAATGGGCACTGATGGGCACTGGTGAGGCTGCACTGATGGGCACTGTTGAGGCTGCATTGATGGACACTTACAAACTGCACTGATAAGGTTGCACAGATGGGCACTGATGAGGCTGCATTGGTGGGCACTGATGAGGCTGCATTGGTGGGCACTGATGAGGCTGCATTGGTGGGCACTGATGAGGCTGTACTGGTGGGCACTGATGATCCATGCCCTGATTATCAGTGTAAACAATGTACTGACAGCCTTGACGGTTATCAGCAATCCTTTACCCACACAGACACAGCTTGGGAGGAAAGGACTGCCAATTACTAGCAAGTCTGTTTACATGTGACCAGCTGTGGTTGGCCCCTTATCATGATCAGCTGTGTCCAAAGGACACAGCGGTCACTGAGCGTGCCCGATGTGTGCCCCAGGTGGCACGCAGGGGGACAGGGTTATGGGTCACCCTCTCAGACGTACGAATGGGTCCTTAATGTGTTGGGAATTCCGGACAATGCAGAGGATTATTCTACATCTATAAAAGATATCAGAAAATGAAGTATCCTCTTAAATATTGTTAATTAACCAGTTTAGCTCCCACACCAGTACAGCTCCCCCCCCCCAATTTTTACATCTCTAATGTGGGCCTGTTTATTGGTCAAAAACGTTGTCATTACTTACATATACCATTTTTTAGGACAAATGACAAATAGGTGATATTGTTTCTCAAAAATGATTTTATTTTTTATGCAAAAATATGTAACAAAACAGACTTTTTGCTACTTTGATCAGAGTTTTAAAAATAGTGTTCCTGCAGATAAAAAGTATCAATTTTATTCTATTTGTCCAGTTTCAAATTACAATAACATTTTAAATGTGATACAACACGTATTGAAAAGTTATTGACAAATGAAGACTTTTTTATTTATTTTTAAATTAAGAAACAAAAAAAAAAAGCTTAAATATCCATGGTTAGAAATACTGAAATAATAAAACAATCAGCAAAATAATAGATACGATGAGAAGAGGAAGGAGGAGTTATTTAGGGCTGATTAGGCTGGGCTGCACTCAGGGTGGACTTGTCAGGACTTTAAGTCAACAAGAGTATCATTATTCCAAAAAGCACCACATCTGGAGACCACGTCATACAATGTGTTATGGCACAGGAGTCTCTGCCAGGTGCATATGTGACAGGGTGTCAATGCAAAAGCACAACTGGGAGACAGTTGTCACCCCATACCAGGAAAAGCCTGAACAAGGACCTACATGGCAGGATCACTTAGCACTTCTGAGTTTCACCTGGCGTTGTTGTGCTACAGCCAATATACAAACAGGCACTGCCTTTAAAGAGGGAGGTGACAGGCTGTATGGTGTTCAAGCAACATGTGCTACGCCTAAGCTGAGCCCCCTTCTGCAGTCCTCCATTCCTGCCACCAACCCTTGTGTGTTTCTCCATTTCCAGTGACCCCTGTGTGCTCCTGTGCATCTAGTGACTCCCGTTTCTCCAGTGACCCCTGTTATCTCAGTTAACTCTTGAGTATCCAGTGTCCCCTGTGTGCTCCTGTGCATCTAGTGACTCCCGTTTCTTCAGTGACCCCTGTTATCTTAGTTAACTCTTGAGTATCCAGTGTCCCCTGTGTACTCCTGAGTATCCAGTGTCCCCTGTGTACTCCTGAGTATCCAGTGACTTCTGTGGCTCTAGAGACCTTCGTGACCTCTTGTGTCTCCAGTGACCTCTGTGGCTCCTCTTGTGTTTCTAGTGACCCCTTTGCACTCTTGTGTATTAGGTGACCTCATTTGCACTCCAGTTTCTCCTTTATCTCTAGTATTCTAATGTTACAATAACCCCTGTGAGCTCCTGTATCTCCAGTGACATTAGTGACCACTGTGTCTCTTGTGATTCCTATGTCTCCAGTGCCCTCTGCTACCCCGTGTATCCAGTGACTTCTGGGGTTCCAGTGACCCCTATGTTTCTAGTAACCTCTGTGCCCTTCTGTGTATCCCATAACTCATGTATCTCCAGTGAACCCTGTGAACTCCTGTGTAGTCTATGGCTCATGTGACCTCCTGTGTATTCCATGAACCCTGTGGTTAAAGTGACACCTTTGTTCTCGTCTGTCTCTAGTGATTCCTGTGTCTCCAATGACCCCTGTGTCCTTCTTTGTCTCCAGTGACACCAGTGACCCCCTGTGTACTACCGTGAATCTAGTGACTCCTGTGTCTCCAGTGACCTCTGTTACCCCTGTGTATTCCTGTATCTCCAGTGACCCCTGTGCACGACTTTGTATCCGGTAACTCCTGTGGTTCCAGTGACCCCCTTCATCTCTAGTGACTTATGTGACCTTCTGTGTATCCCACAACTCATGTGTCTTCAGTGAACCCTGTGAACTCCTGTGCATTCTATGACTCCTGTGCCAGTGATCTCTGTTATCTCATGTGTATCCCACGACTTCCATAGCTAAAGTGACCCCTGTAACTTCCTGTGTCTTTAGTGACCTATGTGATCTCCTGCGTACCCTGTGACCCCTGTCTCTCCAGTGACCCCTGTATGCTCTATTGTCTTCAATGACTCCTGTGTCTCTAGTTACTCCTGTGTTTCCAGTTACCCCTGTGTGCTCCTGTGTCTCCAGTGACCCCTGTGAGTTTCTGTGCCTCTAGTTACTCCTGTGTCTCCAGTGACCCCTGTGAGTTTCTGTGCCTCTAGTTACTCCTGTGTCTCCAGTGACCCCTGTGCATAATAATGCAAACTGCAGGAAGCATTAAATGAAAGAAGCACAACAAGGTATAAAAGCCAATGGATCCAGATCACTCTGCACCTCGATGGGGGCCTTTTAGGCCCAGACTGACTGACAAGGGTTAACGGCCCCTGAGAGGCTCCCCTCGCTGAGCGCTGTGCACAGATATGTGACAACTTAATTAACCAAGATGAACACAGCCAGCTCTTCTCTATGACTGTGATCAATAGCAGAGTACCTAAGGTCACAACGGCCAAAGAGACAACAGCGCCATATTGGAGGAGCACAGCCCCACAAGCAGGGACAGAGCGGGTGCTGTGACATCAAAATCCAATCAGCAAGTGTGACAAATTGTCAGGGGGGGGGGGGGGGACCGTGAAAAATAGAAAATAAAAAAGGATCACAGCCAATGCATCAACCAGGAATCATGAAACATCTAAATTGAGATCAAGGTCCCGGAGGAGAAACAGCCGGAAAACGTAGAAAGGACCTGAAGGGGTTTCTAGTATTCTACAATAGATAGGCATCTGCCTAGGGCAGGGAGGGGAGAAAGGGGCAGCGGGAGACCCATAGTATGCATGTAATTATGTATTGTAATAAAATAACAAAAAAGTACTTTGGGGTTGAAGTTGAACATCAGATATTGAATAACCCTGGTGAGATGCTAAAGGTGGTCATAGACATTAGACAATGAAATATGTCTTTAATTATGTTATATTTACTACTTCAGCGCCCCCCTATGGAGCAGAGCAATTTGTATATTTCTCCTATGGGCCGCTTCATTCTAAAGTGAAAGTACCACTCATCCTCCTCCCAAACTTCATCCCTAAAACATTAAATGCATTTTGGGGGGGGGCACCTTTCTTCTTTTTTTTTTTTTTTTTACAGGTACCTGCCCCTATTTCCTCAGTTCTGGCATAGGTGATAATACTGTTGCTTGACCAATCTACCCTTCTCC